>NC_082388.1:1454418-1654213 GCF_031168955.1 Gadus macrocephalus
TTTTGGGTCAAAGGTCGGGTGGGTAGATGTTTTAGTTCGGTGCCACCTTAATATTCGTACACTTAAAAGAGGGGATCAGGATCTGCATTATGAGTATTAGCTGAGCTCATAGACACATTGACATTGTACACATTCAGCATTGATTATGCCATAACGATGTTATCTTTTCAAAGTCCATTCAGAGAAACTGCAGTGTAAATAAAGTAAATAATAAACAAATGTGTATGCGTCTTTGTGTGTGCGTGCATGCATGTACGTTAGAGCATGTATTTATGATTGTGTGTGTGCAAGACATTTAAAGAGTGTGCCTTTTAGTTTCCGGCTCAGTTTAAAGGCCACTTTAACATCCCATAAGGGGGGGGGGGGAATGTATAAAATAAGCTTCTACACACACACACACAGCATGTGTGTGTGTGTGTGTGTGTGTGTGTGTCAAGAGTACGCTTTAGTGTGTGTGTGTGTGTCAAGAGTACGCTTTAGTGTGTGTGTGTGTGTGTGTGTGTGTGTCAAAAGTAGGCTTTAGTGAGTGTGTGTGTGTGTGTGTGTGTGTGTGTGTGTGTGTGTGTGTGTGTGTGTGTGTGTGTGTGTCAAGAGTACACTAAAGCGTACTCTTAAGACACACACACATACACACACTATTATTATTACACGCTTATTATTTAAATAATTTCCCTCTGGGATTATTAAAGTATCTATCTATCTATCTATCTATCTATCTATCTATCTATCTATCTATCTATCTATCTATCTATCTATCTATCTACACACACACTCACTAACGTGAGTGAGTGAGTGAGTGAGTGAGTGAGTGAGTGAGTGAGTGAGTGAGTGAGTGATTGTGTGTCTGTGTTTGTGTGTGCATCTGTGTCTGTTCAAGCATTTGTGTGTGTGTGTGTGTGTGTGTACAGACCTGAGCTGCCCCCCGGGACCCTCTCCAGGTGGTGGGGGTTCCGGGGGATGCCGTCCAGGTGGCGGTGGGACTCGGACCACATGTAGAGCTCGCTGGTGTTGGGGCCCAGGGGGGTCCACCACCGCCATCCCCCCGCGCCGGGACCCCAGCCCCGTGGTCTGGGGGGGGGAGGGGGGGGACCCACCAAGGATCTGTTAGGGGCTGATTGTGGTCCCACGTCGACGCAGCCCAAGAGGGTCTACGGACCCCTCACGTCCTCGCGGACCCTCCTTGTATCCACAGTAAGGGCCTGACGCGCGCCTCCCCAATACGTTAACCCTCTGTCGAAGCGACGCAGCAGCGAGGACTGTGATTGGTCCGCTCACTAAAACCCGCCGCAGAACCGAAGCAGGTATACGACTGCCTGGAAGCGTCTGCGGGGTGATCGCTGCGTTGCGTCGATGTGGAACCATAATCAGCCCTTTAGCCGGTGGCTAATAAGCACTAGCATTGACCCCTCTCATGTAGGGGGAGGACGCAGAGACTCTCAAAGCCCCGTACCCTGCAGGGCGAAGCACTCCTGGACGGAGAGGGGAGCCCCCAGGAGAGGGGGGAGGTCGGCCAGGACCCCCTCCCCTCCGGTCTCCTCCTCCATCATGTGACCACAGCCACAGGACTTTGTGGCTGATGAGGCCTTTCCACTTCGGATAAACCTCATGAGGCCATCCCCCGGTCGCAGCCTGCCAAGAGAGCGCCGGGTGATCAGCGACCGTCTATCCCGAGCCGGGCCGGTTGTGGAGAATGTCTTCGGGAGGCTACCTGTGTTCTCCATAACTTCCTGCGGAGGATAGCCCCCCAGATTTTTCCAACCAAAATCAATGGATCTGTGATGATTTCACTCCTAGTTGGTGATCAACAGGCTCAGAACCTCAATAGAATTGTAGGCTGCTTTCAAAATTCTGAAAGACATTTAGCATGGATATTTAGCATCATGGCATTTAGCATGGAGACATTTAGCAAGGATATTTAGAATCATGGCACATTTACAGACACACACACATGATCTGCCTCAGCATTTTGGGAAAAGAATGGTTACATGGATATTGTAATGGTAATTAACTGAAAGGACCACACCAGTCTTCAAACAAGTCCTCATCCCAAACATATCCCTGTAGCAGCAGCATTACTACTTTAATTAGCTAGCTTTAGCCGTTTTAGCCCATTTTGGTGGTTTCTGTAAACAGCCATAACTCACAGGAATGGGGTAGAGACTTTGAGAAATTGAGAAAATATCAACTGGACTTGCTAGGCAAAGAAATATATATGAGAATAAATGCTGCTACAGGGATACGTTTGAAGCGAGGAATCATGAGAAATAAACTTGTATGAAGGCTGGTGTTTATCATGATAACAGATGCATCTCCAGAGTTAGGTGAGGACGGCCAGGTGAAAGTCACTCCTAAGCAGCAAGAATAAGTTCTCAACCTTGCCCAGGATGTCTGCCAAGCAGTTGCCAAGATCCCAACACCGATACACATTGGAACAGCTTTGTACATCCTTAAGGAAACCAGAAGCAAGTCAACTGTGTCACTCCTAAATAGATTTGGGAACAGCATTAGCTACAAAGAAGCACAGAGATATATTACAGCAAAGGCATTTGAAGAGCAGACAACTAGGGATGGTGCCTTCATACCAACAAAGCTGAAGGTTGGACGATACACAGTTTGCATTTGATAACCTTGACTTCCAAGAGTACACAAAGGATGGACAAACACTGCATGGCACAACACACAACATATTCCAGTACAAGAATCCAGATGAAGACCCCACACCAACGGTTAGTTTACCTCTACTGAAAACCCGCCAAACAGCCCTGGAATCTTCTCAGCCTTTTCACACCAAGGAAAGCCACCTAAGTCTAAAAGATTGTCAAAAGAGTCGCTCCCTGGTTGGTGTTGAAACAGAGCCTAAGCTTCCTGTGTGTCTAGCTGAACCTCTTGACCACCTGAGCATCCTCTGGCACCTGGTGCATAGCTGCCCTACTGTACTATTGGAGGACCTGAAACCAAGTTGCGATGCTCCAACATGGAGTTCATTCCAAGCATTTCTCATCCTAGATACCACTTCTGCAACTGTGATCAGCTATGGTCCTTTCTCCCCCAAGTCACCAACAAACCCATATGTTGTTGAACAGTCTGTTCAGTACTGCATGGATGTGTTGAGAAAACATGGTCAAGAGTATGCCATCATCACATGTGATCAAGCAATCTTTGAGCTGGTTGTTGTTAAAGTTTGTTTATATTCTGTAATCAGGTTACTGTGACGGCCCTGAGCCGTCTTGCTTCCCTTCTGCTGGCCTCTGTTCTTCTTCCAGGAAAGCTGATTGGCTGGCCACCTCATTGAGGGATTGAACTCACCTGCCGGCAGCCTTTATAAGATGGGGGGAATCCAATGTGGCGCTCTCGCTCCCCACCTGGAAGGGTGGTGCTACCCGGCCCCCTCTCTCTCTCTCTCTCTCTCTCTCTCTACCTGTGTGTGTGTCTGTGTGTGTGTGTGTGTGTGTGTGTGTGTGTGTGTGTGTGTGTGTACCACGAGCCCCTCACTGCGGCAGACTGTGTGTGTGTGTGTTTATAACTGTCTGTGTGTGTGTGTTTGTGTTTCTTACTTTGTATGTGTGTGTGTGTGTGTGTGTGTGTGTGTCTGTGTGTGTCCGTGTGTGTCTTTAACTGTGTGTTTGTGTCTATATGTGTGTGTGTGTGTGTGTGTGTTTGTCTTTATGTGTGTGTGTGTGTGTGTGTGTGTGTGTGTGTGTCTATTTTTGTCTGTGTGTGTGTGTCTATGTTTGTGTGTGTGTGTGTGTGTCTATGTGAGTGAGTGTGTGTGCGTGTGTGTGTGTTTGTGTTTCTTTCTTTGTGTGTGTGTGTGTGTGTGTTTGTCTTTAACTGTGTGTGTGTGTGTGTGTGTGTGTGTGTGTGTGTGTGTGTGTGTGTGTGTGTGTGTGTGTGTATGCACTATAACCTACTCAATGTCTCTCTCCTTGGGGTTGGAAGGTCCCAGAGAGTCCAGTCCTAGTTTCCTGATGACCTGCAGAGAGAGGCAGCTAGTTAGCCACAGCTAGTTAGCCACAGCTAGTTAGCCACAGCTAGTTAGCCACAGCTAGTTAGCCACAGCTAGTTAGCCACAGCTAGTTAGCCACTAGTCACCATGTCAGGTCTCCATAGAGTGATTCAGTAGGGTTGGTTAAGTGCTCTCATACTGGGACTGATTCTGCCTCCGCTGATTTCCAGTTCCTCCAGGTGAGGCCGTCCAGTACACGACACTGGACTACACAATACAGTGTGACGCTGTGTAGTACACAACACTGGACTACACAATGCAGTGACGCTGTGCAGTACACAACGCTGGACTACACAGTGCAGTGGCGCTGTGCAGTACACAACACTAGAATATAATCTTTATCTTTATTTGTCATTGGGTTAAATACAAAGTATTTACACAACGAAATTAAGGTGCAGATCTTGTTCAGTGCTTTTGTGTGTACTACTACACAATGCAGTGACGCTGTGCAGTACACAACACTACTACACAGTGCAGTGGCGCTGTGCAGTACACAACACTGGACTACACAGTGCAGTGGCGCTGTGCAGTACTCAACACTACCACACAGTGCAGTGGCGCTGTGCAGTGCTCAACACTACCACACAGTGCAGTGGCGCAGTGCAGTACTCAACACTACCACACCGTGCAGTGGCGCTGTGCAGTACACAACACTACTACACGGTGCAGTGGCGCTGTGCAGTACTCAACACTACCACACAGTGCAGTGGCGCTGTGCAGTGCTCACAGTACTGGAACATGGCAGCACAGCCCCAGGATGAGCCCTGACCTGAGCGATGAGCCCCGTCCACGGCCTCGTGGACGGGGTGGAGGGCCGTGACCTGGGAGTCCAGCAGGTTGGTGGAGACCTGGGACAGCTGGGGCTCCTCCAGGTACCAGCCCAGAGCCTGCACCTTCTGGGGAGGCTCCCAACGCACACACGCCCCGGGTCAGACCCCAAGGGGGCCCCAACCCCCAGATGAAGACTATCTACCCCCCCTGTATCTGGTCCTGGTACCTCCCCCCAGATGAAGACTATCTAACCCCCCTGTATCTGGTCCTGGTACCTCCCCCCAGATGAAGACTATCTAACCCCCCTGTTTCTGGTCCTGGTACCTCCCCCCAGATGAAGACTATCTAACCCCCCTGTATCTGGTCCTGGTACCTCCCCCCAGATGAAGACTATCTAACCCCCCTGTATCTGATCCTGGTACCTCCCCCCAGATGAAGACTATCTAACCCCCCTGTATCTGATCCTGGTACCTCCCCCCAGATGAAGACTATCTAACCCCCCTGTATCTGGTCCTGGGTAGGGTCAGGTTCTTGGTCCACACAGGGTGTGTGTGTGTGTGTGCGTGCGAGCGTGTGTGAATATATGTGCTTGTGTGTTAATATATGCGTGTGTATCCTCCGACTCAGGGGGAGGGGAGGGAGAGAGAGGGTGAGAGACAGAGAGACAAAGACAGACAGACAGACAGACAGACAGACAGACAGACAGACAGACAGACAGACAGACAGACAGAGACAGAAACAGAGACTATAACCGATACAGAGACACTGAGGCTGAGGGGTCCACCCATACCCAGAACCCAGGGAGGGGGTCCTCCTGGGTGAGCCGATTGTCCCCCCGCAGAAAACCTGCGCCACTAAACTTGCGCCCTGAGAGGCGTGTCGGCAAAAAGCAGGGGCGTGTTCCGGCGCAAATTATGCATGGTGCTATCTTACAGATCGATAAAGCAGTTGCGCAACTGACCGACAAATGCCGGGTCTAAGTGCATTTGCTATTTTGACGTACCATTGCAGGTCGGAACTGCAACATGTTTTCCATAGGGGCTGCATGAATGCACACTGTAGTAGGCTATGCCATGGGTGGAAATATTAATAACAACGATAAACTCGAGCAAAGTAGGCTATATCCCAGCCTTCCAAAACAAAATCTTGTTTTAGGGTAAATGGTAACGTTGGTTAAATTATTTGGGAAAGAACAGCTGATACAGCGGTAAAAAGTTGTATTTAAATCAATGCACCTGCTAACACCGTACAGCAAATGCATATTTCTTGACACAGACATCGTCTACAAGCCCATAACTTTTAGGATTGATGAGTATTTCCTCGTGAGAAAACATTGTTTAACCGCGAGTGTAAAAAATAATGAATGAATGCAGGCGCGTGTGTGTGCATCCATCTGTTTGAACACACGCAAACTAAACACGTAACGCGTAATACAGTCCATGGCAATGTACATTAACGGGGGGACACATGCATATTAGGAACACAAGTCAATAACAATAATGTATGCAATACTGGTAAGAAACAATGTCCATTAAAGGGGTATTTCGGAATTTTGGACATAGGGCCTGATTCCCAAGTGAGCATTGGTATTCTATATCACTGGAGACAGTTTTCAACACATTTCATACAGTCCTTCTAGTTGCAGAGTTTGCTCGTGCTAGGCTAGCGCAAGTCAACGGGCAATGCTAGCCTGCTATTAAAAACAGTCTTACCCACTCCACAGTACACCCGAGGTAAATCAATTATAACGCCAGACTATAGATTTAAATGTCTGTGTTGATAGAATAATGTTAGAAATAAATCTAACCTTGCATCGCATGAATCATCGAGGGACTACTTTCTCAGCAGAAGCGGAATTTTACTATGCGCTGGTTAGGTTTGTAACCGAATCACGACAGAAGAACGTAAACAGAGAAGCGTGGGACAGAAGCGCAATTGAACGACTAGGCAACATGATGGTTCAGTGTGCTTTTAGAAATTGTAGAAATAAACGGTACAGATGGGCACCACAAAGTTTCCACCAATTTCCAGTGCGAGATCCAGAAAGGACTCAACTGTGGCTTGTTACTGCTGGCTTGGACATCAAAACACCGGCTCGTACATGTACGGTTCGTTGGATACAACAAATTCCTCATAATCGTCTTCAAAAGCAGATGCATCGCAAACTCCTCCAAACGTGGGCATATCTTGTTAATTGAATACGCTTATAGAATTCCTTCGTTCACTGTACTCTGCGTTTGTAGCAATGACAGCGGCAGGTAACCTAGGTATCAGTCCGCCGCTGCCGTAGCCTACGTACAGGAATATAAACACTGCTGCTGAGACCCCGCAATTCCCTCAAAATGCAATGCAATGCAAGGTTGGTTTTATTTCTAACATTATTCTATAAACAGACATTTAGATTTATAGTCTGGCGTTATAATTGATTTACCTCGGGTGTACTGTGGAGTGGGTAAGACTGTTTTTAATAGCAGGCTAGCATTGCCCGTTGACTTGCGCTAGCCTAGCACGAGCAAACTCTGCAACTAGAAGGACTGTATGAAATGTGTTGAAAACTGTCTCCAGTGATATAGAATACCAATGCTCACTTGGGAATCAGGCCCTATGTCCAAAATTCCGAACAACCCCTTAAATGTATTGCCGCATATCATTAAATAGACCCACAGCTGCGGCCACAGGACCGCATATCATATGTTTGTTAGGTTTCTTTGCCGCAATTTTCATGACGACTCAGTATTTCGGAAGTTCTAGAAGAACGCTATTCCATGTGTGAAGTTTGAAATTCATGTGGTCATGCATCTGT
Source organism: Gadus macrocephalus (assembly GCF_031168955.1). Classification (NCBI taxonomy): domain Eukaryota; kingdom Metazoa; phylum Chordata; class Actinopteri; order Gadiformes; family Gadidae; genus Gadus; species Gadus macrocephalus. The sequence continues at coordinate 1,461,999 of NC_082388.1, forward strand.
CTCATCGGAGATTGTAAACGCGCTGTCAAAATATCAACTCATCAGGTTCAAATGCGCTCATGGCTCCTAAAGGGGATGGGAGATGGCACTCTCATTGGTTTATTGCACGTTAAGGCCCAAACCACACCTATGGGAAATTAGGCTTCTTCAGGGCAACCCTTTTTAGATTTGCGTCGGGCGCAAGAGTAATTTATCCGCCGTTATAATAGCAACAGCGGCAGAGCCCCGCCCACAAAGCTACTTCCGTTTTGCCCTTCTCACTTGCGTTTCAAACCGTTAAGATAGGGCTCAAAGGAGTCTATCAGCGGTGCTCTGAACGAGCAGGAAGCTTTTCTTACAGTTTTTCTCAATTGTTTAAACACGTTTTCTGAAACTATAGCTCAATTTCTCAAGGACAAATCTGAAAAGACTATACAATTTTGTCAAAACTCCACAAATCTCTTTCAAAACGAAACATTGCACTCAAAACCATGTACTCTCCTCTCAAAACAGATTTTTTCCCACCAAAACAAGAAACACAACGATTATATGAATATCTCTTAGAGAGCATCACAACATCACAAACACTTGTGTGATACATTTAAAATACTTCCATCAAAATACTGTTTACCTATTTTTTGACTTTATGAGGCCATGTTACTTATTCAAAGGTATACAATTGCTTGGAAAAATATTCATTTTTTAAAGTTGCAATTAGGTGGTAAAAACAGTATCAATATTGTTGCCATATTTTAATACAATACTGTGAATATATCACATGAATATTGCATTGACACAATTGTATCTCGATAGGATACAATGCATATTTGTCTATCCAATGAGCTCCAATGGGCTAAACTCACAATCCCACAGAGTCATACTGTACACCTATAGTTGATGCTGCAACATTGTTGGAGTTCTGAAAATACACCAATGTTACCTATTTTGGCAAAACTCACAGGACAGTAATTGCACTGATAAGTAAAATGAAAAACACGACAGTAAGAAAATGTTCTTTCAGGGGATTTAATGATGAAATCATTGCACAAGTACAAAAGGTAACTTATCAGCTCGTAATAGTAATTCTTGAAGTGGAAATCAAAGCAACTTGCCAGGTTGGATCATAGGGTTGAATAGAAGGTTTATTGGAGGATGTAATACAGCAAAGGTACAGACTTAGGTGGGATAGACTCAGTGTAGGAGGTGAGGAGCAGTCTCCAGACGTGCTCCTTGGCTGTCCATCCTTCTTCTCACCGAACCAAAGGGTTGGGGCCAGTATTATAGGAAAGAAAGCGTGAATAACAAAATAACAGTCTCCCTTGATAAGGTATATGACCCTGGCTATGTCCCAGAAGACAGGGTTGGTTCGTCCTTGTTGGGACATCACAAATGACAGAATGTTGGAAATAACACCTCGTACAGTAGGCCTGTTCCTAGACTAAGAGATGTGAACACAGAGAGACACTAAAATACACCAACATTCTACATTCCTCCCTCTTGATCATATTAAACGTAGTTTGAAGATCACCCTTTAAATGAGAATTCAGTTTATCTACTGGAATACAATTAACAATTATCTAAATCAACAAAATGAAGCATAAAAGGCAATAGCAAACATAAAAAAGTATACTCATCATCCACAAGTAAACCAGTTGTAGGCTAATTAAAAAATAAAAAACTCATTAGGTAATTCATGATTAAACCAAAACAGATTTAAATTGTAAAATAAAGGAAATGGACTGTCCAGACACCGCCCTCTGCTGGGCAGTGAAGCTCCACCTTCCTCTGACAGCTCTCACTGTCCCCAGCAGTAAAGAGGTTCTGTTGGTCTGAACAACACTAAAGGTCCCAGAGGAAGGCTTAGCCTTAGAAACGGAGGGAAGTTTGGGGCCCCAGACCTTACGACGGGGGGGGGGCTCTCTAACACAGCTACCCTGAGGGGGGGCAACAAGATCGGGGCAGTCCCCGGGGGGGTCGGTTGGGGGGCGGTCATCCGGTGAAACACACAGGGAGATAACTTGATGAGCACATAGAGCATGATAACGGAAAGGACCAATGGCAGTGCCATCTGGACTATCTGAGAAAACAGACCCACCCAGCCCGTTGAGCCATCCCACACATGTACATCAGTCTGTACCCCCCCTCCGATCCTGATCAGGCCAGAGCAGCTCCTCTACAACACAGCAGAGCTCACCTGAGGCCTCTCTATGCCCTCACACATGATTCAAGGGCTTTGCCCGTTGAGTCTGAACAGGAGAGCAGTGAGTGAGACCAATTGGTAATTGGGCGTGGCGTTCTGAAGGCCAGTGGTCTCCAGGTGAACCAAGTGGGCTCAATGAGGAGATTTGTGCTTCGAGTTTGGCAAAAATGGAACCCCCCCTCTCACCCTCCCCCCTCCCTGAGCCCCCCTCCTATATGTGTTTGCATGCAAACAATGTATGTGCACACGGACGGGGAGAGAGAGAGAGAGAGAGAGAGACAGACAGACAGACAGACAGACAGACAGACAGACAGACAGACAGACAGACAGACAGACAGAGAGAGAGAGAGAGAGAGAGAGACAGAGAGACAGAGAGAGAGAGAGAGAGGGGGGGAGAGAGACACAGAGAGAGAGACAGAGAGACAGAGACAGAGAGAGAGAGAGAGAGAGAGAGAGAGAGAGAGAGAGAGAGAGAGAGAGAGAGAGAGGGGGGGGAGAGAGAGAGAGAGAGAGAGAGAGAGAGAGAGAGAGAGAGAGAGAGAGAGAGAGAGAGAGAGAGAGAGAGAGAGGGGGAGAGAGAGAGAGAGAGAGAGAGAGAGAGAGAGAGAGAGAGGGGGAGAGAGAGAGAGAGAGCGGCCCCCGCCGCCCCCCCTTCTGTGTGTCTACAACCGACAAAGAGTCGCTGTGGACCCCACTACGGGCCCCCCTGGGGTCCGCCTACACCCCCCTACCCAGACCCCCGGGAGGCTCCTGCTGCCCCCCGCTCTCTTTCTACAACCGACACAGAGAGGCTGAGGACCCCCCCCACCCCCCTACCCAGACCCCCGGGAGGAGGTCCTCCTGGGTGAAGGAGGACACGAAGGTGTGGAGGTGTGTCAGTGTGTCTGAGGACCCTCCTCCACCTGGGGACACTCTGTAGAAGGACAGAGAGCCAGCAGGCCGGTCCAGATACACTCCTACTCTGGTCGAGCCAGCGGGGGGTGGGGGGAGGGCTGTCTCTCTATCGTTGTACCAGGCAGAGTAACCATCATCATAACAATCAAGACTCCAGGACTTGTTGTTCCGTCCAAGGAAGCTGCTCTCTCCAAGCCTGCTGTCATCACCCTCTCCTCTCCTTGTGATTCCTCTGTATGTCACTCCTATCTCAACCCCTCCTTCCCACTCTACCTCCCAGTAACAGCGGCCAGTCAGAGCCTCTCTACCCAACACCTGGAACCAGGAGTCAAATCTCTCTGGGTGATCCGGATACGACTGGTCCTCTTCAACCAGCGTCACCTTCCTGTTGTCCTCAGACAGAGAGAGGAGTCTGTGGGCCGTGTTGGGATCCAGTGTGAGGTCACAGGCATCTGAGGGAGAACCAGAAATGATGAGCTGCTGAACCATTCTTCATCCTCATCATCATCATCATCACTAGTACTGTTCTTCTGCGCTATATGTACACATACATAGATATGAACACACACATACATATACATATGTACACATTCATAGATACACACAGCTCAACAATGACGTTATGAAAACATCAACAACAATATTATTTATATATCAACAACAAACATCTCTCCTTGGATCCAGGCTGCTCTTCTTCTTTTTATTCTATTTCTTTTTGTGATTGCTCTCTCTTCTTCTTCAGCCCCCCCCCCTCAGCCCCCTCCCCATCAGCCCGGTCACCCCCCCTCCTCCTCCCCCCTCAGCCCCTTCACCCCCCCTCCCCCTAGTCCTCACCCTCACCCCCCCCTCAGCCTGGTCACCCCCCCTCCCCCTCACCCCCCCCCCTCCCCCACACCCCCCCCCCCCTCCCCCTCACCCCTAGTCCTCACCCTCAGCCCCCCCGCTCCCCCCTCAATGTAACAATGTATTTCCTGCTGGGTTTTATACAAGCAGGTTTAACTGTGATGGTGGACAGTATTAATATACGTAAGATACATGATGTCAGCCATCATCTTCATTCCCAGTAGGATTTGACCTAACTTCCTGCTGGGTGGATGGACTTTCCATCTCAATAGTGAGTGTGTGATGGGATAAATCAACCAGACACTTACACTTCTTTAGAGCTGGTTTCAGCCTCCACACTCCACCGTGCTGTACACTGGGGGGGAAACAAAGTGAGAGCAGCATGTTGAAACATTCACCTTCATCATCTGCTGTCTCATAACGTTCTACACAACATGAGTGACAGCTGCCTCTTCAAACCACTTCATCTAGCAGCGGCTTGAATCCTTGTAGGAGACTTTGTCCCTGAGCGGTGAGCTGTCCTCTCCATACCTGATAGTGTCCAGTCTCCAGCGTGGATCCTCCAGTCCAGCAGAGAGCAGCGCAGCTCCAGAGTCTCCTGGGTGATTGTAGCTCAGGTCCAGCTCTCTCAGATGGGAGGGGTTGGAGCTCAGAGCTGAGGCCAGAGAAGCACAGCCTTCCTGTGTGACCAGGCAGCCAGACAACCTGCACACACATACACACACACACACACACACACACACACACACACACACACACACACACACACACACACACACACACACACACACACACACACACACACACACTCAGTGAGAATTATTACTTTTCTGGAGGTAAATCTGCTCTGATTTGGAACTTGTAGTGGAACTGTTTGACCATTGAGTGAAACTGACCTGAGAGTTTCCAGTGTACAGTGTGGACTCCCCAGTCCAGCAGAGAGCAGCTTCACTCCTGAATCCTGCAGATCATTGTTACTCAGGTCGAGCTCTCTCAGACTAGAGGAGTCTGAGATGAGAACTGAGGCCAGAGCTTCACAGCATCTCTCTGACAGATGACAGCCTTTCAAACTTCACACACAATAAACATAACACGTTAGAAACTGTGATTAATGTTGCATTTGAAATTTGATATGAGACATGTGTTATTAGTTTAACTAATTGTTAATACAGTAGATCTTCAATATATAGAAAAGGTCCCCCCGAAAGACCCAATTCTAAGAATAATCTATTAATCTAATTTACTAAATAACCTTAATTTCCAGATTATGAAGGTAATGGCGCTGCGATGCACGCAGACTGCCAAGGTTTAGTTCAGTGCTGAGTTAAAGCGCGGCTGTATTGCAGCGCTGGCTTGATCGCTCTATTGGGAAACACGACCCACTGCTTTAATCAGAAAACTAAAACACTGGTTTGTACTTTGTGCAAAGTTTCATTTAAATGTCACCGCAGCACTAGAGCTATTCAAGAGCATGTAAAGAAATGCACTATTCTGGACGACCAAGAGAAGAAAATAAATCCTAAATGGAGTATTTTATCCGATCAGCAGCCAGTTATTGTTAGTAGGTATTTGATTGAGGAGGAGGAGGAGGAGGATGAAGAGTTTGTTGGTGAGGAAAGCGATGTCGCGGCGCTGGTGGTAAAAACAGAAACAGACGCCCTATGAGAGATTACGTTAATTTGTAAAGTGGGAGGTCCCGGAGCGCAGAGGGGGGGTGGATCCAGTGACTCAAAACGGGGGATGATAACGGAATACACTGCCTACGTAGCTTCTCTGACGAAAAAAACCTAAACAACGCTGTGTGTACATCAGGGCAATGTCTATTCTAATTACAGAACATTTAACACTATACTGCACTGGTGGGAAATGTGAAAAAAAATGAATACACAGCAACAATCGTTTTCACAAGCAGCAATTATCCATCAGACTATTTAATGAACCAGGATCAATGGATTGCTGCGTGTGCACCGCGGTGCACCGGCAACGTCATGCACACTGCCGTGCACGACAGTAATGTGCACGCCGCAGTCTACGGACCCGGACCGCAAGGTGCACGCCTCAGTTTGTATTTTGGGTTAAACTGCGTTGCTTTGACATTGTGAATTAGAAAATAATCCATTATTTTTGGATTATTATTTTTGGAAATTAAAGGCCCACTATGCAACTTTTTTAGCCAAAATTACATTAAGTATGCAGGTTGAGAGTTATGCTGATGGTTCTGCATCCATTTCTGGGTCGATTGGTGGGTGTGTCATTTACCCATGTCGCCTCTCCAGCGAAAAAGCGCATATGCAACTTGCTCTGTTCGGACCGACACAATCCGGATGTGACGCAGCGGATATCCTCGAAAATGTAGTCAGATTGTAGTTTCGAAAATGCTTTACGGCAGACACACACCCAAACATGGCACCGGCTAGATATAAACAGCCAGTTGCGAGGCAATTGTTGCATTCATCATGGATAAATCGACTGATAAGGGACCCAAGAGGCGACCGTCGGTGGAACAAAAGAAGAATGGACCAGAAAAGAGATCAGACACGAGTGAAAGGGGAACTATGCAACTTTTTTGGCTTGATTTACCTTAATATAACAGGCTAAGAGTCATTGCGATGGTTCTATTATACATTTTTGTTCGATTGTTCGTTGTTTCGACTCACCCTTGCGCATCTTGGCGGAGAAAAGGAATATGTTTCTGCCGGCGACCCGCCGCCCACTCTCGCGGGAGTCTCGGGTCTCGCGAAGTAACAAATTGCTTTACGGCACAGACCCCCAAACACGGAACCGGCTCGATATAAACACAAGTCACTAAGGGATTGTTATATTCATCATAGATCAGCCGACTAAAAAGAGACAGAGAAACCCAATGTCGGAGGAACAGAAGAAGAGAAAAGGGAGACTGACCGGCAGAGAGGCCAGACACGAGTAAACGTTGGGCAAGCTTTTCAGGAATAGCGTGAACTCAAAGAAAAAGAAGACTGCAAATCAGACGCCGACTCGGCCGTGTTGCTTTTGAAATTGAAAGTACCCTTGGGTGGCCTTTGTCTTCGTGGTATTCTTGATGTTGATAGTATCTGTACAAATGTGTTTGCTCAACCATTTTGTTGTGAGCCCTGTAAAAAATGTTTTTTCGACCGTTTTGTTGTGAGCCCTGTATGTTTCTAGCTTGCTTGGTTGCAACCATATAAACACCTTTGTTTCCATGGGTGTTTTGCTGTTCGTCCGTCTCGTCCCCCAGATACAGACTGAATCCCCGAATCCAGGTTCTTGTTTATTTAGATTATTATGTTGGCCAAACCTCTTACACTGATTGTTCTGTTCAACCTAAGATTAAACAATTATAATCTAGGATATAAATTCTCCCCGTCAACTATAAAAAAGGATGGATTTATGTTTATTGCAATACAAATACACCCTTTTAAAAATGTATAACCTTGCCTACACTTTATGAACATCTACTTCGGACATGGCTCCACGCATTCGCCGGCTTCTTTGAAAACAAATGCACATGGCTCGCGTAGAAGTGCATGGGGAAGGGTCGTCAACGAGTTGTTACGACAGTGTTGTGAAATATCTACTACGAAGCTGTAGGGGGCGTTGTGTAGAGAAATGTGCGTGCCAAAACCAAGAAAACAGCGAAGAAATGCCCGAAGTTGCATAGTGGGCCTTTAATGCACTGCCAAACATGGACCTTGTTAAAACTCGAACGTGAGATTATACTGGGGCACAGCAGATCAATACTGGTCCTCTGATTTGGAAATTGTGGCGTAACTGTTTGACCATTGAGTGAAACTGACCTGAGAGTTTCCAGTGTACAGTCTGGACTCCCCAGTCCAGCAGAGAGCAGCTTCACTCCTGAATCCTGCAGATCATTGGTACTCAGGTCCAGCTCTCTCAGACTAGAGGAGTTGGAGCTGAGAACTGAGGCCAGAGCTTCACAGCATCTCTCTGACATATCACAGCCATTGAGGCTGCACAAACAATAAATAGAATACGTTAGGAACTGTGATTCATTTTGCATTTGAAATTTGTTATTATAAATGTTTTATTAGTTTAACTAAATGTTAATACAGTAGATCTTCAAAATAAAGAAAAGGTCCTACTGGGGCACAGCAGATCAATACTGGGGCACAACAGATCAATACTGGTCCTCTGATTTGTAAATTGTGGTGGAACTGTTAAACCATCGAGTGAAACTGACCTGAGAGTTTCCAGTGTACAGTTTGGACTCCCCAGTCCAGCAGAGAGCAGCTTCACTCCTGAATCCTGCAGATCATTGGTACTCAGTTCCAGCTTTTTCAGACTAGAGGACTTGGAGCTGAGAACTGAGGCCAGAGCTTCACAGCATTTCTCTGACAGATGACAGCCATTGAGGCTGCAAACACAATCAATAGAATACGTTAGGAACTGTGATTCAGTTTGCATTTGCAATTTGTTATTAGAATTTTTTTATTAGTTTACCTAAATGTCAATACAGTAGATCTTTAAATATGACTAATTTAGAATTCAGATAACTAAAGATTCAAATTTATTGATTTGAATTTACTCTAAAGTCCACCTTACTGTCTGACTACATGATTATGAATAGAATAGGAATGTAATAAAACAAACACCTTATACCATCATCAAAAAACTGAATCCAAGCTAAACCTTTTACTGTCATGGCAACACAAATAGAGTGAGATTGAGGTCTTGTGTTTGATAAGATGAGTGGTAATGGCGCTGCGATGCATGCAAACTGCCAAGGTTTAGTTCAGTGCTGGGTTAAATAGCGGCTGTATTGCAGCACCAGTTTGATCGCTCTATTGGGAAACACGACCCACTCAAGTTCCCCTGAAGACACTCTGCTTTAATCAGAAAACTAAAAAAACATATTTGAACTTTGTGCAAAGTTACGTTGAAATTTCACAGCAGCACTAGTGTATTCAAGAGCATGTAAAGAAATGCACTATTCATGATGACCCAGCGAAGAAAATAAATCCTAATTGGAGTATATTATCCAATCAGCAGCCGGTCATTATTAGTAGGTATTTGATTGAGGAGGAGGAGGAGGAGGATGAAGAGTTGGTTGGTGAGGAAAGCGATGTCACGGCGCTGGTGGTAAAAACAGAAACAGACCCCCTATCAGAGATAACGTTAATTTGTACAGTAGGAGGTCCCGGAGCGCAGAGGGGGGGTGGATCCGGTGACTCAAAACGGGGGTTGATAACGGAATAAACTGCCTAAGTAGCTTCTCTTACTAAAAAACCCTAAACAACGCTGTGTGTACATCAGGGCAATGTTTATTTTAATTACAGAACATTTAACACTATACTGCATGGGTGGGAACATTTAACACTATACTGCATACCCGGAATAAATGGTAACAATCGTTTTCATAAGCAGCAATTATCCATCAGACTATTAAATATACCAGGATCAACGGATGCTGCGTGCTCGCTGCGGTGCACCGGCTACGACATGCACACTGCCATGCACGGACAGTAATGTGCGCGTCGCGGTGGATGGACCCGGACCGCAAGGTGGGCGCCTCAGTTTGTACTTTGGGTTAAACTGCGTTGCTTTCACGTTGTGGTTTAGAAAAAAATCCATTATTTTACCGTTAATATCAATGTCAATTAATCCACTGTCAAATATGGACCTTATTAAAACTCGAACGTGAGTTTTACTGGGGCACAGCAGATCAATACTGGTCCTCTGATGTGGAACTTGTGGTGGAACTTTTTGACCATTGAGTGAAACTGACCTGAGAGTTTCCAGTGTACAGTGTGGACTCCCCAGTCCAGCAGAGAGCAGCTTCACTCCTGAATCCTGCAGATCATTGGTACTCAGGTCCAGCTCTCTCAGACTAGAGGAGTCCAAGCTGAGAACTGAGGCCAGAGCTTCACAGCATCCCTCTGACAGCTGACAGCCTTTCAAGCTTCACACACAATAAACAGAACACTTTAGAAACTGTGATTCATTTTGTGTTTGAAATTTGATATTAGACATGTGTTAATAGTTTAACTAAATGTTAATACAGTAGATCTTCAAAATATGACTTACTTAGAATTCAGATAACTAAAGATTCAACAAACTTAAGAAAATGTCCCCAAAAAAAAAATTACAAGAAAAGGTTATTTAACTTTACTCTAAAGTCCACCTTACTGTCTGACTACATGATTATGAATAGAATAGGAATGTAATAAAACATACACCGTATACCATTATTAACAAACTGAATCTAATGCATACCTTTTACTGTCATGGCAACACAAATAGTATGAGATGAGGTCTTGTGTTTGATAAGAGGAGTGGTAATGGCGCTGGGATACACGCACACTGCCAAGGTTTAGTTCAGTGCTGAGTTAAATAGCGGCTGTATTGCAGCGCCGGTGTGATCGCTCTATTGGGAAACACGACCCACTTAAGTTCCCATGAAGACACACTGCTTTAATCAGAAAACTAACACTGGTCAAAACTGGAACGTGAGGTTTTACTGGGGAACAGCAGATCAATACTGGGGCACAGCATATCAATACTGGGGCAAAGCAGATCAATACTGAGGCTCAGCAGATCAATACTGGGCCAGGTGCCCCACTAAAAGGGGTCCAGCAACGCCCATGACCTGACGTATGGAAAGGGGTTAAACCGGGTAAGCGGCGGACCGACAAGGCAATGGAGGAGGAGGGAGGAGATGGTAGAGGGGAGAAGAGACGCCCTGTCGGCTGTACAGATTACAGATTAAGTTAATCTGGCACACGCGTACTACTGCTGTGTCCACTGTGGTCTCCACATTCTTGATCGGCGCAAAAGATTTTTGCTTGTCTGGAATCCGACTGGCCAGCGTATTTGAAAACCAGCACAAGTGCATGTGTCACTTGACCTCCCCTCCCTCTGTCCCTCTCCCCCCTCGGTCTCTCCCCCCCCATTGAACACTACACAAGCATTAATAGATTTTTTTCATTTATGCGATTAATTTTTCATATTGACAAAGGATGTATGGATGTATGACCATAATTGTATGACCATAATTGTATGACCATAATTGCTCAAAAAGTTTGGATGGCTCTTTATTCTACCCAGTTTTGATTGACGTGGATTAAAATTACCAGCACAAACTTGGTGTCAGAAGTGGGATTTGGGACGTCAACTAACTGATCATTCATGCGGGTGTGAGAGGTGACGGTGGGGCTCGTGGGGGACTCCGGGAGAGTGGGCGTTCACGGGTTCACGCGGTGAGATAGAAGTGAAGTGTGGAACAGGGCATGTCGGGTTTTCGTTTCTTAAACCTTCACGGTGTATATACTGACTCATGTTATGTTTTCGGTTCAGTACATGGCTTTGTTAAACCTCGGGAACATCGTGGTTTCATGGCGGCTGATGGTAAACCCAACGATATCGACCTTTGGTTTTGGATATACTGGCTTCAATTTCCCTTCCTGTAACGTAATTCACACATTCATACCAACAGGCCACATATGTCCTTGGCGACTAGAGAGGTCTCGTTCCCATCCCAAGGAGGGATCCGGCTCCTAGGGAGGCGTCCGGCCCGTACAAGAAGCCATTCATTCACGTATCAATTCTACAGATACGAGCGGCCCAGGTGTTCGGCGAACTCAGAAGTTCAGGGCCACATAACAAATTGCAATGCCAACACATAGCCACTAGGGGTCAGCACAATACCACAAAGCAAGTTGTAATGCCAACACATAGCCACAAGGGAGCAGCATAGAGACACATACAACATCCAGAGAGGCGGGAGTTCAGCACCATGCTTAGCCAATCAGAGCACATAACTAAGTCCACGCCTGCCCAGTATTAAAGTTACAACCCATAGCCCAGAGGGCTAGAACGCTCCAGGTAAAGCATCCTTTTGAATGCCCTACTAAGTGTATCTCCACATGTGCGTACAATTCCCCTCCTTTTGCTTCATGTATGCTAGTCCAAACCTTTGCTAAATAAAGTGAGTTAAAGCGATCCTGACTCGGCAGACTTTTTCCAAAAGAACACGGCATTCCCAATAGATTGATTTTATTCAATGATAGTTGAGGTTAGGGACTTCAAAGTTGGTTGTACCAACGGCGTTGTTAGGTTTGCTTATCATTTAATCCGCATGACATTGGCCATGCACATTAAATGACAGGTGGGAGAGTAGTGAGTAGTGAGAAATTTAATTAAAGTGGATACTGTAATACAATTTTTGACTAGAGAGGTCATGCCAAGGTTTGAAATTAGCTCAGAATATGGAATGGGACGGTCAAAAACAAAAATCAACAAAATCTGTGCAAACACTAAATTGAATTTGGTAGATGCACTACCACTACCACTAATGAGTTATCACATGCAAGCTAACAGAATGACTCATCTAACCCGCGTGTAATGCTTACGGGTCAATCCATGCCTTCACCTACATTTCGAGGACCCCATAAGGGACTTCCAATAGAGCAATTAGAAATATAATACAACTAACTAATACACAAGTTCCAGAGCCAGATGCCGACACGCCAGGAGCCGACAAACTACCCCAGGATCAGACCCAGCCGAGCCAGGAGTGACAGCCACACGATGCAATCAAATAGCGGCAGGGTTTGAATCAGTTCTGTTTTGGTGGTCAATCATTAACAAAAATGTTGATTGGATGAATTAGATATACTATAATCAGCAACGGTTTGTCAATTTTACCATGGATGCGGTCAAGGGACTATCAGAACAATTAGATGCTATCAGAATAGGCTAGCCTTGGATATGTTATTGGCAGAAGAAGGAGGGGTGTGTAGGATGATAGGGACTACATGATGCACTTTTATCCCTGACAACACTGCTCCGGATTGGTCGGTGGCCAGGCCACTGGCAGGGCTACAGATATTCAAATTAGAGTTGGCAGAGAACTCCGGCATTAATGAAACCTTCCAAGGATGGATGGAGAACCTGTTTGGTAGGTGGAAGGGCCTGATCCAGTCAGTACCCATCGCGGGAATAGTGGCAGTAACTGTTTTAGTTGTGGTCGGTTGCTGTTGTATTCCTTGCGTACGAGGGCTACTGAATCGGCTGATCACCTTAGCGGTGAGTACTCCAGGGGCGCCAGGTGCCATCCGGGCTCACATGGGGAGCAGGTATGACCCGGTGTACTTGGACGAGATGTCACCTGAGGGGCCTGGCCTGATCCAGCTGCAGTATGTAGAATAGTCCCCGGGGCCCCGTTATGTGCACCACCTGTATCTAAGATAATCAATATTCCTGGTCTACTTGAGTGACGAATGATTAAACAACCAATGAGGGTCATGTTAGTTATTGCATTGTATTATTTGGATGCTAGTACAACATGTTGTTTCTGTATCATTGCACTGTAATGGGATTGTTGAGTTCTTTGAGGCGGTTGGGACGAGGGCTAGGTAAAAAAAATATATTTAATCGATTTTGGATTGATTGATTGATTAAATTACATTTTAGCATAATTGATTCATAGGGCATGAGATAATTTTTTTTGTTATGTTTTGTTACCATTAATATTATTTTTGCACTTTAATAAACAATGCCTTAATGCAATTTGCAGTGAAGGAATGTTGTAGTTCGAGTACACTTTTGCTTGCAATTCCTTTCTAATTTCAAAATTCCCCTTTTGAGACTTGAGACAGTTTTTTTACAGCTCAGGTTTAGGCCCCGTCCACACGAAGCCGAAACAGGCGAAACCGTTACGGTTTCGATCTATCCGGTTTCGCAGTATCTCCGTAAAGACGGAGTCAAGCGAAACCGGGTAGATCTGTAGAAACGCTGTAGTACACATTCCAGGCCCATAAGGAGCGCTGCTTCTGCTACAGAAATCCTTGTTGTTGTGAGTTCTGAGACTCCGCGGGCTTAACAGTCATTGGCTAGAGGGTCGAGGGGTGGGGCGATGACGTCATGGTTTACGGTTTCAGTCGGTTTCAGGCGTCCACACGAATCCAAAACGAAACCGGGTAGATTTGAAACCACCTCCGAGGGTGGTTTCAGAAGTTTGCGGTTTCGGTCAGCGGATTCGCCGGCTTCGTGTGGACGGAAGGCCGAACCGTACAAGACCTTTGCGGTTTTGTGTGGACGGGGCCTTAAACTGTCCAATTCACAGGTTTGCACTCAAAACCTGTTGTACATTTGTATTTTGTAACACAGATGAGCCATTTTCATTATTTAAGAGCAGATTGAATCGAATCAAATCGTGAATAATCGATTCAGAACCTTATGAGTCGAAATCGAATCGATTTAGGAAACTGGCCACGATACCCAGGCCTAGATGGGACCATGTCCTAACTTCTCATATGGGCGGCTGGCTCACATGATGTGCTAGTAACCTCTCCATGTGAGCGGCGCCCTTGACAAAAAGGGACGAATGGCCTCGTGGACTACAGGACCTGATGAAAGCAAACAGGATCAATGACTACAACATGTCCAAAATCCCCCAAATAAATACAACACACCAATACATGAAGATCACCATTCAAATCTGTGCATGTCTGCAGGGAATTTTGAATCTAAAAAAGTATTCTAATGTCAATTATTTTTGCATGCTGAAGGTCTAACACTTTGTGTACAATAACCATTAGACAATAACAATTAGGGCATTTAGAAGACGCTTTTATCCAAAGCGACTAACATCGGTTAATACTCACATTGACACACCGACGGCAGAGTCAACCATGCAACAGCAGGCTCGTCAGGAGCAGTTAGGGTTAAGTGTCTTGTTCAGGGACACATCAATCACTCAGCTACAAGACAACTGCTCTAGCTCCTGAACTAAGCCGAGCTTGTGTTTGTGTCACACATACTTAGACGTATTTGATGTGTTTTCTATGATTTAACCTAAATGTGTGCCTTTTTGAATATATGATTGATGATTTTATGACATGTTTATTTTTGACTACTGGTTTATTGATGATTGTATGACACGTTGATTGTATGTTTACTGATTTATTGTTGAAAGTGGCCTGTCTGTTCTTTGAGACCCGCCAAGGTGGGTGCCGTCCCACAGGACGTGACGTGGTTTTGCCTCCCATAAGGAGTTTTCCTAACGTATACAAGTCGGTTGGTGGTGTTGATGATTGTTGCATGGTTATGTAACCGTGAGATTTTTCTTTTCTTTCGCTTTATATTTTATACTTTTATATATTTTATACTTTTATATTGCTTGTAGAATGGTCATCAGTGATGACCAAGGAGGGAATTGTGATATACATTCATACATTCATACTAACAGGCCATGTATGTCAGGAACCTAGGGAGGCGTCCGGCTCACACAAGGAGCCATTCATTCACGTATGAATTCTGGTGATAACAGCAGGCCAGGTGTAGGGGAAACCCCGACGCTCAAGGCCACAAAAACCAGTGTAACCAAAAAACACATGGACATAAGAGGTCCGCAAAAAGCCACAAACCAAATTGTGATGTCCACACATAGCCACAAGGGACCTGCACAGGGTAAACATATGGCTATCCAGGAGGCGGGATCTCAGTACCATGCTTAGCCAATCAGAGCACATTACGGAGGCCCCGGCCCCCGCCTACCCAGTATTAAATTCACACAAAGCCCAGGGGGGCAGAACGCTTCAGGTAACGCATCCATCAGATGTCCTACTAATCGTATCTCCACGCGTGCCCATACAATTCCTCTCTTTTTACTTCAAAGATATTATAGCAGGCCAGTCGCGATAAGCAATAAATCAATTAATTGCGTGATAAATTAAAATGAGCGATAATTTCTTGCCGGCCGCAATAATTTCCATTCGCACTCTTTTTACACAGGTCTTCTCAATGCCGTGGAACGCTCCGTTCACTTGCATAGATAGTAGTCCGGTAACTTGTCAACCCCAGCGTCTTCGGTTGCTAAGCAACGTCAACGTCTTTGGCAGACTATTTCTCTGCTGATCAACACTACGAATAATGACGGCGTTCTATACATTATATATATTTATATATATTATATATATTTAGCAGAGTAGGTCTAATGCCGCTTTTCCACCGCACATGTAGCTCGACTCGACACGACTCGACACGACACGACTCGACACGGTAGCAGCACGGGTGCTTTTCCACCGCAAATAGTACCTCCTGGACGTGGGCGGGGTCGGCTGCGCGAAAGGGCCGTGACGTATTTGTGTACGCGACGCAAACAACAAATACGCAACCCACACATGGACAGAACCCACATAACAACAATGGAGGACATCGATCGCATTACTATTATTAGCTGGCATGTTGAAGAAGTTGGAGAAGTGGAACATGTTGGCTGCGCGCTGCTATGGATGTTACCAGCACGGTTGCCATGTCGCTCTCGTGACTTCGTCACACTCTCTGGCCAATCAGTCGCCGGCCATCTGCCGACGTCACCTTTTAGCATCGGCTCAGCTCGCTTGGAACCTAGAGCGAGTAGGTACTAGAAAAAGCAGCCACTTCAGGTACCAGATACCATGGTACCGCGGTGGAAACGCAAAAAATGCGAGCTGAGTCGAGTCGTGTCGAGTCGTGTCGAGCTGGTACCATGCAGTGGAAAAGCGGCATTAGTAACAAATGTCGGGTTGCTCGGGCTCATAATTACAGGGCACAGCGAGTAAACCCCCTCGAGTCCATTTAATTGATTGTTTTTGGTTGTTTTGTTAATTTATTCTTGATATTTTAAATGTCTTCCAGACGTCCAGTTCCAGTGTTCTTTAAAAATAAATGTTTATTGATCTTCGAAAGGGTGTACTTGCATTATTATGCCATTATCATTAAATTAGTTGTAAAACGGCAATATTATCGCTTATCGCAATGATTTCTGGGGCAATTAATCGGCCAGAAAGATTTGTTATCGTGACAGGCATGGGCGTCAGTTTGGTTTGAAATGTGCTGGGGACAGAGATGCATTCGGAAGTGCATTTTTAGAAGTGCTGGGTACAATGAGGATGCACTCTTTTTTCTCTCTCAGGGTTTCCCCAGGTTTGATCAACCCAAATTTAAGACTTTTTTTAGACTTTTTTAAGACCACTTCAATGAAAATTAAGACCTACATCGCACCCATTAAGCGGTCGTAAAACGCGGTCGTGCATATGTTATTCATGTTTTTTTGGAACATATGAAACATTCATGTCAATACATTAATGAATGTGCCAAAGGATAAGTGTGCACTCACCAATCAAAGAGCCAAACTGAGGGCCTAACTCAAAGCCTAGAGGCCTGATGTCTCTTAAGACCATGTACCCAGAAATGATAATAAAAGATTAAAAAAACAATACACAAAGTGATGGTGTGAAAGTGTAGCTGTATTTTTGGTTTAAATATCAAACTTTCAACACACAATATAAAATATAAACAAACAAACTCTTTTCAAATTGCTGTAGTTTCTCAGCATTCAAATTTCCTCAACCATTTCAATGAATCCACCACTTGCCTCGTTGACCTCTTTTACTAACTCCTTCGTAATGTATGGAGCCAGCCCTAACCCTAACCCTAACCCGTCCACAGACATGGTGACTAATGTATGATAGTAAGCATCATTGGCCCCTAACACTAATATTCGGAAACAACACTGCCTCAAAAGGATATTGGCCTAAGCAACACCAGTAGAGGCTATACTTTTCCCTGAACTTTTAAACGTTGCAAACGTGCAAAAACATAATTATATATTTATGTGGCATTCAGTCCAATGCTTAAAATATATCTGTGGCATTCAGTAGGCCAATGCTGTGGTAAAGTGTGCAAAGTATGACCAAGTGTTTCTTTCTGTTCAATAGATAGAACTTTATCAATCCCCTGTAGGAGAAATGTGTTAATGTTTGTCCCTATAAAACAATAATGGCAAAAAAAAACATGACGGTAACTCTTTAGTCAAACCGTCCAATCTGAAGGCTCTACTTAACCACTCCCCCTACTCACTTCCAGCAATGCAAAGCGAACAGAACTGAAGTGGGGAGGGCGTAGCGTAGTTTGTGACCGACCCAGAGGAACGCAGCGCAAATTCAATGTGAACATGTATGAGGCTTTAATAAAATCCCGGACGATTTTGAAATTCCGCCCGGACACATTTTTTTTTTTAAAGTGTCTCAAAAAAGAGGGCATGTCCGGGCAAAAGAGGACGTCTGGTCACCTTTCGTAAGGGGAACCCATTTGATTCCTACCTGTTCACTGTTAAATAGTGGCGCAAGTTGGTGGGCGCTATCCTGGTAAGTTCTCTGCGTGAGAAATACGAAGTGTGGCGTGTGAGCGTGTGCATGGGTCGAATTGCGTGTGTCTCACGCCGAATGCGTGAGACTTTAGAGTCCTGCTTCCCCATGATGTGGCGTCTCCTCTATGTTTATGTTTGTTGAGATTGCCGGCGCGAAAACCCAAAGTATTGTTTGCGCATGCTCCAATAAATGAGACGTTACGCAAAACCCCGATACGCAAAACGCCCCCCATTTTCCCCTTGTGTTACAGTCCGGTTGACTATGAAAACATATCCTAGTAGGAAATTTAAGACCATCTTTAAAAAATTAAGACTTGGGTAACGCAATTTAAGACTTTTTAAGGCCTTAATTTAGGAACATGAAATGTAAGAAATTTTTTAGACTTTTAAGACCCCGCGGCTACCCTGCTCTCTTAAGTGCAGGTAATGAAAGGCTCTGAAAGACGGCATACCCATGTAGCTAATTACTAAGGAATAAAATGTATACAAAATCTGTCCGGCACGTTTTATGAAGAAAACGTTTCCAAAAAGCATCGGACATATGACCCACTATGTTCTGCTCCATGTATCCAATGTTGACAACGTGACATGATATGGCTAAGCTAACAAAATAAACAAGAGCAGCTAGGAAAGGAATTTAACTGCGTGTTTCAGTTCCGAAGGGCCAAAGGTGTGGCTATACACAGCACTACAAAAGTCGTCAAGATTGAAAAAGAAAAATATATTTGTTGCACAGCTGAACGCTGTATCACATCAGGAGCTGGCTTTTCTCAATTCACAACACGCATTCCATCAAAACCAGTGTTGCCAACTCTTCAGGAAGAAAAGTAGCTATTGGCTCTCCTAAAAGTCGCCAGAAGTCGCTAGATTACGTCATCGCCTAATTTGCATAACTGGAAGTATAAGAAAAAAACACAATTACATTTTTTTGCTTAGTCCCAATTTTGCTTACCATAAATGCCAGCGTTGTTTGAGCTGAACTGTAAGGCTTTGCCTTTTGAATATGCTTTTGGGTAGAACTGTGTTTCTTCACATCACTGAGTTTGGCACAGAAATCGACCTTGCAATAGCTACAGTATGCTCGTTTATCATCAAGCGGGACAATAAACGGCTTTAACCAGCCCTTAAAAGCAGTGTCTGCTTCCCACTCTTTCCTATATTTTTGTTGATAAAGTTTTGACTGCGACATGGTAAAGACACACACACACACACACAGTGGACGAGGTGAGGTGAAGTGACTGAGCCTGAGGCAGTGTGAGTCAATGTAACACAGCGATTTATTATTTTATTTAGACAAAGAAAATATTACATTTTCCCGCCCTGACTGTACGTCAGGGTCCGGGATCAGTCGGCGGCGGCTTGCTGGCCGGGACGTGGATTAATTTGCAGCCCGGATGCCGAGGCGTGAACGTCTCCTGTTAGCTCCTGCTAACAGAGCAGCTGGGAGGGACTGCTGCACGAGGACTGGGCTGCCTGTAAGTGCTTTGAGACGGGGGAGGGGCCGCGCAGGCACCCGGTGCTCGTTGTGAAGAGGTAATAGCGATAGTGCTTTCACCTCAAAAAGTCGCCAAAAGTCACCAATAACAGCTGAAAAAGGAGCTAAATTTGTCGCTTGTCGCTGTTTTGAAAAAAAGTCGCCAAAGGGGTCTGAAAAGTAGCTAAATATAGCGACAAAATCGCTAAGTTGGCAACACTGATCAAAACTAGCCTACATCAGGCACTTCTGACCAAAACTCAAGAACCCCCCCCCCACAATTATTCCAGAATTCAAGCAAAGCAAGAATGACCAAAAGTCACTTTGTCACTGACTCCACCGTCTATCAATTGCAAGTTAAAACAGCCGACCACTTGAGTGCAAAAAACACAAAAGACCTTGCCACAGCACCAGCAAATCGTAAGCAATAAATATCGCGTCTTACCTTTATTTATGTGGCAGTGGTCTGCAGATGCATCCGGTGGTGTAGCATCACATCCATTTAGTTCAACAGGTTATCGTTCTGATACTGTCCATGGTACTAGCAACCTGCTCTGGTGCTTCTTACCTATGTATTCAGGCTAAAATGACTTGATTGTCTGATGCCTCATCATCCCAGCCAAAGAGTATTGGTATTATTAGTAATGGCTACTTGCCAAATTGAAAAAATAACTTCACACAGTGTGTGTCTTTTTCCAATGTATTTGTTATCATTCGTAGCGTTGATCAGCAGAGAAATAATTCGCCAAAGTAGTTGACGTCGCTTAGCAACCGAATATGAACGTAGTCTACAGCATTGAGAAGAGCCGTGTAATAAGTAAGGGATAATGTATAGAATGCCGGTCATTATCGGGAAAATAAGCCCCGACAGGGCGAACAGGACACCGACGCGCAGCGAAGGTGTCTTGCTTCCCAATGAAGGTGTCTTGCTTCCCAATGAAGGGGCTTAATTTAGATAATGACCGGCGATGTTCTATACATTATCCCGCTTATTACACGGTTACGTGCCAAAACGAAAAAATGACTTCACATGGTGTGGCTTGTTACAATTTATTTGTTACCAGCATTCGTAGTGTTGATCAGCAGAGAAATAGTCCGCCAAAGACGTTGACGTCGCTTAGCAACCGAAGACGCTGGGGTTGTTACCGGACTACTTGAGGAGTGTAACCAAAAACGTCATTATAGGCAAAAAGTATTTTTTTTTCCTTGACAGCGTAAATTTATACCTAGCATTCACCGCCGGAAGTTGAGAAGAGCCCATGCAAGTGAATGGAGCGTTTCCACAACTTTCCTTCAACGTGCAAGCCCCCCACCCTCCTGTTCTCCCAAGCCCCTCCCCCAGCTGACCTGGTGATTCGCCCCCCCACACTGATTGACAAGTAGAACATTAAAATGCATGCACATAGAACAACTGGCATATCGAACGAAATACAATGCAACACATAATGCACAAAGTCTTTAAATTTGAAGTAGTGTTCTTGAAGGTAGATAGCACTTTTCCGCCGCCTCCACAGAGTGTACATCGAACCTTGAAGGGGTAGATCAGAATTTTGGACATAGGGCCTGATTCCCAAGTTAGCCTTGATGTTCTTTATCATTGGAGACAGTTTAACACTTTTCATTCAGTCCTTCTAGTTGCAGAGATTGCTCGTGCTAGGCTAGCGCACGGCAACAGGCAATACTGGCCTGCTAATAAAACAGTCTTACCCACTCCACAGTACGCCCGAGGTAAATCAACCATAACGCCAGACGGTCGATGTAAATGTCTGTGTTGATAGAATAATGTTAGAAATAAAACCACCCTTGCATTACATTGCATTTTGAGGGACTCGCTGTGTCTCAGCAGCAGTGTTTTATTCCTGGTAGTAGGCTACGGCAGCGGCGGACTGATACCTAGGTTAAATTCCGCTGCTGCTGAGAAAGTAGCCCCTCAAAATGCGATGATTCATGCAATGCAAGGTTAGTTTTATTTTTAACATTATTCTATCAACACAGACATTTACATCTATAGTCTGGCGTTATAATTGATTTACCTCGGGTGTACTGTGGAATGGGTACGACTGTTTTATTAGCAGGCTAGTATTGCCTGTTGCCGTGCGCTAGCCTAGCACAAGCAAACTCTGCAATTAGAAGGACTGAATGAAATGTGTTGAAAACTGTCTCCATTGATAAAGAACACCAAGGCTAACTTGGGAATCAGGCCCTATGCGAAGACGATTCCGAACTACCCATTTAATAATGTCACTTTTAGCTGACACAAAGTGAAAATAGTGACATATTTCCAGCTAGAAAACACGCATCTCTCTCCCATGGTCTCTCCTCCCTCCATTGTTGTTTTGCGTTTGAGTCGCTGCGTAGTGCGTGTGTAGCAGGTACATAAGATGTATGCATGAATTCCACCAAAATTCCCTCATGTTTTATTGATTCTTTTTATTTCGTGATCTATTCTGTAAACAGTTCGTTTGGGAGCTTTTGTTATTTTATTTTGAAGTTTTGATTGTGACGTCATTTTCCTGCGTTGCGCTCGCCATTCCTCTCTTGATGTTTTAATGCTGTGAGGAGGTAAGTGTTTTTCCTCTGCTCTGTGCAGCTTTCTGTTCTAAAATTGTTAATGAGAAAATAACCAGTGTAAACGGTGAGATAGAGTTATGGTGTGATTCTGTGCTTGTTGGTGTTGTTCATGTGTTCCTGTGTATTTGTTTTGCAAGAGTTTTGAGTGTTTTAGCGAACTATTTACCTAGCGCACTGTTTAGCAGCACTTGAGGATGCACACAAAGTGACTGCAGCCTGTTCATTGTTGGTTTCCCGCCATTTCAGACTGACGTGCTGCAGTGTCCTGTGTATTAATGCTGCTGCATTATTTGTGCATTTATTTCATGCAGGTATGTTGATGTTGCTCCCATGTTGTACTTTATTTTAATATAAAATATTAATTAGCCAGTGGTGTACAGTTTTCAGGTGGATTTGAATTTGTGTGTGTCAGGGTGTGGGTGTCTCCCTGTGTTTCCCTCCTGTGTTGATTACTGTTCCCTCCCCTAATGTGTCTCAGCTGTTCCTCGTTGTGTTTGTTATTTAAGCCCTCGTCTTTCCTTTGTTCCTTGTGCTGTCATTGTGGTTGTTAGTTGTGGTTTGCTGTGGTTGTTTGTGGTGGCTAGTCCTGCGTGTTCCGTGTTCCCTGTCGTCTCCCGAGTTCCCTGTAGTCTCCCGAGTTCCCTGTAGTCTCCCGAGTTCCGAGTTGTCTCCCGAGTTCCCTGATTCCTGTGCCTTAGCCTTTAGGCCTGAATAAAGTGCCGTTTCCTGAAACCGTCTGCGTTTGGGTCCTACTTGCCTGCTCGCACCACCACCTACCCTAACAGAATGACAGCACCACGAATGGACCCAGCGGACGATCAGGTTAGCCGTGAGCGGCAGGATTTATTTATTTTGAAGGCAATAGATCGCTGGAAGAGTTTGGGGTGCCACCCGGTTAGCCGTGAGCTGCAGGATTCATTTTTTATGAAGGCGATAGCTCGCTGGGAGAGTTTGGGGTACCACCCGGTTCCTCCTGGCACTCCAGCTCCCGCTTTGACTCCGGTCCCCGAGCCCTGTCCGGTTCCTGAGCCCACTCCTAGCCTTCCAGAGGGGGACCGGCCTCTTCGCCTGCTTGAGGTGGTCCGCCCTCCGCTCCTGCCTGAGGGGGCCCGCCCCCTGCTCCTTCCAGAGGGGGACCGGCCTCTGCTCCTGCCGGAGGGGGTCCGCCCTCCAGACCGTCCAGGGGAGGCACGCTCCCCGCTCCTGCCTGTGGGGGCCCTCCTCCACTCCTTCCCGAGGGGGGTTCCCCTTCAAGGCCTTCCACCGGAGGGGACCCGCCCTCTACCTGGCCTTCCACCAGAGGGGACCCGCCCTCTGCCTGGCCTTCCACCAGAGGGGACCCGCCCTCTGCCTGGCCTTCCACCAGAGGGGACCCGCCCTCTACCCTGTCCACCAGAGGGGACCCGCCCCCTACCTGGCCTGCCACCAGAGGGGACCCGCCCCCTACCTGGCCTGCCACCAGAGGGGACCCGCCCCCTACCTGGCCTGCCACCAGAGGGGACCCGCCCTCTGCCTGGCCCTCCTCCTGAGGGGACCCGCCCTCTGCCTGGCCCTCCTCCTGAGGGGACCCGCCCTCTACCTGGCGTGCCTCCTGAGGGGACCCGCCCTCTACCTGGCCTGCCTCCTGAGGGGACCCGCCCTCTACCTGGCCTGCCTCCTGAGGGGACCCGCCCTCTACCTGGCCTTCCTCTGGAGGGGACGAGCCCTCATCGTCCTTGCCGCCGGCCTCCTGAAGGGTTCCGCCGTCACTCTGCCTCTGCTTGCCCCTCAGGCCGTCCGCCTGAGGCTCCCTGCCATGCCCTGGGGCAGTTTTCTGGCCGCCCGCCTGACGTCCCTCGGCTCTGCCCCAGTCCATTTATTTATTTTTTGATTCCCCCCTCCTGGCGCCCCTCCACCCACCCGTTTTGGGTTTGACTTTCTTTGTTTTTTGCTTGTCGTGGGTCGCCTGGGAGTCGACCCTTAACGGGGGGGTACTGTCAGGGTGTGGGTGTCTCCCTGTGTTTCCCTCCTGTGTTGATTACTGTTCCCTCCCCTAATGTGTCTCAGCTGTTCCTCGTTGTGTTTGTTATTTAAGCCCTCGTCTTTCCTTTGTTCCTTGTGCTGTCATTGTGGTTGTTAGTTGTGGTTTGCTGTGGTTGTTTGTGGTGGCTAGTCCTGCGTGTTCCGTGTTCCCTGTCGTCTCCCGAGTTCCCTGTAGTCTCCCGAGTTCCCTGTAGTCTCCCGAGTTCCGAGTTGTCTCCCGAGTTCCCTGATTCCTGTGCCTTACCCTTTAGGCCTGAATAAAGTGCCGTTTCCTGAAACCGTCTGCGTTTGGGTCCTACTTGCCTGCTCGCACCACCACCTACCCTAACAGTGTGTCTGTATTGTGAACTTTTGTGACTTCGTATATTTTAATATATGTATTGTAAGGCACTTCTGGCCAAGGCTCTCTTGTTGTTTTAATGCTGTGAGGAGACTGACGTGCCACAGTGTCCTGTGTATTAATGCTGCTGCATTATTTGTGCATTCATTTCATGCAGAAATAAATAAACTGTCGCCACAGTTCGGCTAAAGTGACACAACAAGTCCCTGTGTCCTACTCCATTTCATAACACACAACGCAGAGCCTGGGTACAAGCGGCCGAGATGAGTTTTCTCAGAAGGGTGGCTGGCGTCTCCCTTAGGGATAGGGTGAGAAGCTCAGCCATCCGTGAGGAACTCGGATTAGAGCCGCTGCTCCTTTACCTAGAAAGGAGTCAGCTGAGGTGGTTCAGGCATCTGGTAAGGATGCCCACTGGGCGCCTCCCTTGGGAGGTGTTTCAGGCACGTCCAGTGGGGAGGAGACCTCGGGGAAGACCCAGGACTAGGTGGAGAGATTATATCTCAACACTGGCCTGGGAACGCCTCGGGATCCCCCCGTCAGAGCTGGTCAATGTGGCCCGGGAAAGGGAAGTCTGGGGCCCCCTGCTTGAGCTGCTCCCCCCCGCGACCCGACCCCGGATAAGCGGACGAAAATGAGATGAGAGATGAGACAACGCAGAGCCAGACCGGCTACATTGGTGCCGTGGCCCGGATCGACGTCGTGGACCAACACCAGCTTGGTCACCGGAGGTTGTTGGACGACAGAACAACGACGAACGAAAAAAAGGTTTCCTTAAGAGGGTTACATTGGAGTGACTTTGTCACAGTTCAAGGACATTAGGGGGATTTGGTGTATTTATTTTTTTTGTTTCATTTTCTTATAAAGAAAAGAAATGTACAGTGTCAAATTAAGGAAATGAATACAGTACTTTCCGTGGTTTATTGAGTCAGTATTTTCATTGTTTTTGTTGATATTGACCAAACTACTTAAGAAAAATGGATTCCAATGTTGAAAATGGGACTGCTATTTGTACTGTTGATTCTATATCCGGGAGGGGGGCACAGATGTCCACCTCTCCAGTTGCTGATTTCGGGAGGGGAACACAGCTATTGAACTCTTTTGGGAGGGGGGCATAGTTGTTTAACTCTCCAGTTGCAAGTCCAGGTGACGTGAGGTCACCAGCGTTCAGCTCCACCCGTCGAGTTGATGTCCCAGACAATGTGGCTCAGTTTTCACCTCCACTCATCTACCTAGTCACACACTACTTACTCATAGACCTACTCTTTCACTTTCGGCCATCCCAGACAGGAGTGACCCAGCTTTGAGTGATCTCATCACGCATATCGCCCAGCAAGTAGGACAGTCTATATCAGCTCAGTTGAAGGGAGTGAGTCAGGCGAATGAAGGAGCTCAAGCACGAGTTGAGAACTCAGGTGCAGGCCAGTCGCTCGTTGACTCCACACTTAACCTGACTGGTGTGAAGTTAGTCATGCAGTCCGATGTGAGAGAGCCTCCTGTGTACAGAGGGGATGGGTCCGACAAGCTTTCGGTACATGAGTGGGAAGAGCTCACGTTCACCTACTTGAGAAGAAGACATGTGGAGCTGGGAGAGCAGCACCAGGAGATGTTGTCTAGATTAATGGGGAAAGCCAGGGATATTGTGAAGATAACACTCCGTAGCAATCCTTCACTGAAGCCTCATGAGAACCCAAAAGTAATTATTAACATACTGAAACAGCATTTCAGTGGTGTGGCATGTTCCAGTATGCCTCTTGCTGACTTCTATAGCACTGTACCTGTAGCAGGAGAGAACCCAGTCGAGTACTGGATCCGCCTTAACAAGGCTGTTGATGCAGCTGAGGAGGGTTTGAGCAGACAGGGGCGGCATATTGATGATCTCAGTCGAGAGGTAACCATGATGTTTGTCAAGTACTGTCCCGATCCCTCCCTTGCTGCAGCGCTACGGTTCAAGGCGCCAGAGAAATTGACAGCTGGTGAAATACAGGAGCACGTTGACCGTTATCAGATTGTCATGAGAGAACAGCGGAATACCAGACCAAACCGTCATGTCCCAGCAAGACATGTGGCAGTTCATATTCAAACACCTGTGTCTGAGGAGGTGTCGTTGGCCAGCCATCCGGAGGTACTCCCTGTGCAGGCCGAAGTGAGTGCCACGTCTACCACTCAGTTTGATGAAAACTGCCTAAAGACTCTGATTGGCCTGCTTGACCGCACACTTTCTCAGAACAGCCAGGTGATGGCTCAGAATAACAGGCCGATGTATAGACAGCACCCGTCTGACCAGTCACAGAGAAGATACTGCAAGGTATGCAAGTCTGCAGAACACACTACCCTAATGCACTGCCGGCGAGATCGCCTGTGTTTGTCTTGCTTCAAGCCGGGTCATATCATGAGAGAATGCTCAAGTTACACTCCCGGACGGGAGGACCAGGCCACACATCTACCTCAAGAGCAACAGCATTTAAACTGACTGGCCCGCATTGGGAGAGGGGACGTGCGGGTGAGGACAATCAAACCTTCAGAAGTGGAAGTGAATTTGAACAGTGTTATGTGAAAGTGCGCAGTGCAGCACCGGCTGGTGTGAAGATAATCGCACAGAACACACACAGAGTTGAGCCATATGATGAGCTATTCTATGCTCCAGTCGATGTGAATAATGTGTTCAAGATGCAAGGAATGCTTGATTCAGGTTCCATGGCCTGTACTTTCAGTGGAGAAGCAGAGGAGAGGATGCTGAGTGAGAAAGTGCTGTCAGGTCAAAGACCGATGACACAGGAAGTGGTTTTAGTGGGCTGTGGAGGGAAGCTCACTAAACCGAAGTGTATGTATGAGGTTGAACTGAAGGTGTATGGGTTGAGATGTATCGTTCCAGTTTTGGTGGTGCCAGGCCAGCGAGATGATCTCATCATTGGCACGAATGTGATCAAGTTTCTCATGCGCCAGTTGAAGAACAGTGATTATTACTGGCGGCTTATCTCTGTTCGCAGTCTTTCCTCATCTCCTGAGTGTGAACAGTTCTTGGACCTCATGGCGAACACCTCTCGTTGGAGGGGTGAGGAGCTACCGGACAAGATTGGCACAGTCAAGCTCCAACAGTCAGTTACTCTTCTAGCGATGCAAGAGCACCTGGTCTGGGGTAAGCTGCCTAACAATGCGCCCATGTCACCGGGAAGCACTGTGCTGGTTGAACCAACCTCATCCAAGTCCATGCCACGTAACATCATGGTTGGCCGTGTCGTGACACCTCTGTGGGGTGATAGGTGGGTCCCCATGAAGGTCACCAATCTGTCTGATAGACCAGTCACACTGAAGAGGAACTGTAAGATGGCAGATGTGAACCCTTTTCAAGCTGTGGAAGATTTTGTACTCCTCCAAGGCTATAGCCAGATTGACACAGCTGTTCCAGTCAAGCGTCATACACCACTCAGCCCTTCAGGTCTCGAACAGAGATTGCGAGATGTTGGCCTTGACAAACTTGACATACAGCCTTGTCAGACTAGCCCCGCAGGAACTGTGAAGTTAGTCCAGCTGCTCGAATGCTACAACGATGTCTTTTCCAAGCACGAAATGGATTGCGGTGAGGCAAAGGGCTTTGTCCACCGCATTCGACTAACAGATGATCGTCCATTCCGCCTCCCCTACTGGAGAGTACCCCCTGCTCACTACCAGAAGCTACGTCAAGTGTTGAAAGACATGGAGGAGCAAGGGATAATTCGGATGTCAGTGAGTGATTATGCATCACCGCTAGTGATGGTATGGAAAAAGGATGGAAACTTGAGGATCTGCACCGATTTCCGGTGGTTGAATGCGAGAACACTCAAGGACGCCCATCCCCATCCACACCAGTCGGACTGCTTGGCTGCCTTGGGAGTGAACACCTACTTCAGAACAATGGATTTAACGTCCGGTTTCTACAACATTCCCATGGCTGAAGAGGACAAAAAATACACTGCCTTCACCACACCGCTAGGCCTGCATGAGTATAATAGGATGCCGCAGGGACTGTGCAATTGTCCGGCCTCATTTATGCGCATGATGCTCAGTATATTTGGGGATTTGAACTTCAGCAGCCTGTTATGCTATTTAGACGATTTGCTCGTCTTTGCATCGACTGAAGAGGAGGCTCTACGGAGACTGGAGGTAGTGTTCCAGCGCCTGCGAGAGAACAACCTGAAGTTGAGTCCTAAGAAGTGTCATCTGATGCGATCGTCTGTCAAGTTTCTGGGTCACATCATAGATGGAAACGGGCTGGCTGTGGATCCTGCGAAGGTGTATGTCATATCCAGTATGTCGAGGTCTGATCTTATGGAGGATGACGGATGTAAACTGACGTGTGTCCCGATAGGACTCACTATATTGATGCACCTAGCCGTTCCAGAATTACTCCAGAATCATGCTGTGACCCCATGCTGTCAACAAGGTCAGCATATATATCTTATGATAAAGTGAATTGCTTGCTTTATAATTTCTTGTGTGCTTACATATATCTTAAGATAAGGTAAATTGATTACTTTATAACTTCTTTGATGCTTACATATGTTTTATGATAAGGTAAATTGATTACCTTATAACTTCTTTGATGCTTACATATGTTTTATGATAAGGTAAATTGATTCCCTTATAACTTCCTTAATGCTTACATATATTTTAGGATAAAGAAAATTGGTTTCTTTATAACTGCTTGTGTGAAAGTAAATTGCTTACTTTAGATTTTCTTATGTGTTAAGATTATGTGCCTTAAAATGTCTTACCATAGGGCTAACTGGTTACATTCAACCCGGTCTCACGAAAAGACGTGACACTGTCACGTTATTTAATCTATTGAAACGTGTTCAGGATCACGTATTTTCAAATTTTTCGTGTTTACAAGCACAAATTCCAAACCCATGTATTTCAATTGGAAGTATTTGTCGTGTCACCAGCACGACTTCCAAACTAAGGTTCTGTGCGGGAGCGTTCTCCCTAATGTCCCTTAAGGAGCTCCGTACAGTACATTTATTGTTAAAAAATGTAAACGATATGACAGCTTTAGGCCACCCGTTTCTACTTTCACCTTTGATTCTGAGAAATTGTGACAATTCACAGATATAGGCTATTAAATGCAGATGCGCTGCTCAGGCAAACCGCGAAAGAAAAAAGGGTAGCTGCTTAATCTGATCTTTTTAGAATTGTATGTCTTGATGTTTTGATCTAACCATAGATCTATTGTCTTGTTTTTGGCTATGTGAATGGAAGTCCGCGTCGATGCCTCGCAAGTCCAGTGTCGCGAGCGGACGTGACATCTAGAAGTCATACCGTATAATAATGGGTTATCACTATCCTCGGGCCGGGCCTTTGATCGAGCGTTTTTACTTTTATTTTATCATTATCATAAATTAGCCTAATCTGAGGAGAAATCTATGCCATAAACAGAAATATTATGGGTCTTTATTACACGGGTCTTCTCAATGCCGTGGAACGCTCCGTTCACTTGCATGGGTCCGGGGATATCTCGGGATTGGTTTCTTTATTAATCGAATGGGAAATGCAATAGGCCTATTTTAGGACCGAATCACCGTTGAACTTGTTTCTAATAACATTTCTAGCGAGAAATATACTTTTTACTTGCATAATCTTTAGTCAGTGATTACGTATGATCTTTAGTTTTATAGTTATTAGGAAGATTTTATCGGCTCGCTCGCATGTTTCAATGACGTCAGGTTGCTAAGGACGCTGCTTTCGCTAAACTAGCACACACACACACACACACACACACACACACACACACACACACACACACACAATGCATTTCGCTGCAGATATTCCCTCAATTATTATTACTTTCAAAACGTTGGCCAAGGTTGAATATCCTTTTTATTTGGGCTGCTTCTAGGACATTTTGGGTGGATTTTGAACGGTATGTGGGCGGGACGTTTTTTGCAGGACCTGGCAACCCTGCGCTGTTGCCCGGGGTGCTGAAATGCTCCGGAACAGATCTGGATCCACTATGGCCAAAAGACTTGTATGCCCCCCCCCCCCCCCTTAAATAAATTCTATGGCAGAATAAAGAATAAATTCATGCATTATCATTCAACTTGAACATGTGTTTTTACAGTAAAGCGTGGTGGAGGGCTGACGTATGTTGCCCAACCCGGAAGTGAGCGTCGCCCTGGTTTCCCTTGACAAAAAGCCAACGGGTTTTTCCATTGGATTTTGGATTATTGCAGAAAAATTTGAATCTTTGAAGCACCTCCTCAAAAACTGAAAATAAATAAATAAATAAAAAATATCTGTGCTCCAAAGAACGAAATGTAAACCAATGCATTCTGAATAATAATAATAATAATAATAATAATACATTTAATTTAGAGGCGCCTTTCAAGACACCCAAGGTCACTTTACAGAGCATATAGTCATCATTCAAAACTATGTAAAACAGACTAGGAATAAAAGAAAAACAGAGGTTAAACATGAAGAATAATAATAATTAATAACACTCAAAGACGCCTACAGTGAAGGGGGGACCTCACTAACCACCACCAATGAGTAGCACCCACTTGGGTGATGAATGGGAGTGTTTCTCCGATTTTTCCATGCTACACAGAACGAAATGTAAACCATGCAAATAAAGACTTCATGTTCATAATCATTTAAATATCATTAATCTCCTGAGTGTGTCGAGTGGTATTCTATTTTTTTCAACGGGGCTGCATCCAGTCACTTGACCGTCATGGTTGCTATGGTGGTTGCTATCGACCGCCCCCTCTAATCCTTACATGGTTCTAAAAACCACGCGGCAAAGGAGCTGCCGTCCATTGTGTTGTTTTTGTCGTAAACTAGGGTCAGATGGTTAAAAAATAGACAGATATTCCAAGGTATCCTTAAAAGGCAGCTTGGATGTTTTTATTTTGTGCAGTTTAGACTTCTTCTATAACCTATTTTTGAAAGCAAAACACCAAGCTCATTGATTTAACGAGGCAGGGTTATTTGAAACAATTTATTGAATAAATATTTATGAGAGGTCATTCCTTCTCCTGAGTTTGCTTCCTATTTATGTCTAGTGTACACCCCTACTGTCAGCAAGCATCACCCCCCCCCCCCCCCCCCCCCCTCCCCATATGGATTTGGAGAATTGCTGCCACGTCCCGGTGGTGGAGGTATCATATATATGAAAGAGGGCATTCAATTATACTACAATGATCAATTAGGAGGCCGAAGCCCTAAAGGAAGTGATGCAATAGGTGACTGAGTCGACAACATTTAAGTAAGCCTTGGGGTCTCTTATATATCAAAGGGGGTCTCAAAGGACGCATATACGCTTCAACCTGTGGCTTACAGGAAATGACTCAGCAAGTGCTCCATCTTGTTGCACCCACCCAGCGGCTCGCTTGCAAGATTTAGGCCTGAAGTTCTTCCCAGACCTACACCGTAGCCATCCAACCTGCATATCGGAGAATCAGGCCTCTCTGTAATAATGACAAAAAGTTATGAGAGGAATACACATAAACTTTTGTTGTCTCATAAGCGGCGTGGTGTCGGCTGCTTTTGACCTTTTGACCCCAGACTTCTGAGGGAATAGCTGAATCAATTCATTAGTCAATCAGAAGTATGTAAATATCTTCCCGGTGTCGTAAGAGGGCGAACAAGGTGTCCTTCAACATCTACGCTTCCAGGCGATTGCAATGGTGCCACACATGAGCATATTCGAACATGTTTAATGGTAGTAATTAGCTGTCGAAATTGGAGGCCTTAATCAATAATGAGCAGCTATTGATTTACTTTCCGATAGAAATTTGTGACAAATGACATATTATTTAGCATCTACACGTTGAGCTGAGTCCAATGACACCAAGCATGACACTCTAGCAAATGTATTTTACATGGTACATATGGTCTAGGACATGATCTCGGTGTGGCAAGAGGGCAAGCTTGATCTCATTGGACTCAGCTTAACGTGTAGATGCTAAATAACATGTAATTTGTC
This sequence comes from Gadus macrocephalus, assembly GCF_031168955.1. NCBI lineage: Eukaryota > Metazoa > Chordata > Actinopteri > Gadiformes > Gadidae > Gadus > Gadus macrocephalus. The sequence continues at coordinate 1,494,434 of NC_082388.1, forward strand.
AAGAATCTCCATCGGGAAGCAAATCTAGAGCTGGTCATTATTGATAAAGGCCCCCAAAATCGACAGCTAATTACTACCCCGAAACATATTCAAATATGATCATGTGTGACACTGTAGCAATCGCCTCGAAACGTAGATGTCAAAGGACACCTTGTTTTCCCCCTTACGCCTCCGGGAAGATATTTTCATACTTCTAATGGATTGATTCATATTTTAAGGTTCGCGGAGTGAGACTTTAGGCGGCTGCAGCAGAAGTGTTGAGACGAAAGATGATATCAAGACATTTATAGAATATTCCGATTCACATTATGATTCTTCGTCATAGCTATCCGACCATACATCCTTCACATTCACTGAGCGAAGATTATGAAAGTCCAGGCCCCCCCTTCCTGCATTCGGGTTCCGACTGGGCCAAGTTTCGGGCAGGAAGGGCCCTCCGGGTCCGACCGGGCCAAGTTTCGGTGCAGGGGTCCCAGTTAGGCCCTAGAATAAGGTATTCAAATTTCAGGGCGGTACGACCTTCCTATCTCAAAAACTGTTTTTCCACCACATTCTGGACCATTAGGTCTTGCAGGCAACACTTCTGAGGGGCTTTGTCCAAATGACAGTCCATTTGGGAAAACTTTTTTTCTCTAAGGGCTACAAATGTGTGTAAACATTTCAGTATCCCTAGCTCTCTCGAAAAGGCCGGAAAAGGGGCGTGACCTCCAACAGTACAGTAAATGTACATAAGACAGAGGTTAGTTTCTAGTCCCCAATTTTTTGTGGGATGGATGTGTACATTTGTGGCTTAAGGTGTGTAGACACAGCTGGCCTGCGGCCACGTTTTTGAAGTCTGGGGTCAAAAGGTCAAAAGGAGCCGGCACCACGCCGCTTATGAGGTAACAAAAAGTTCATGTGTATTTCTCTCATAACTTTTTGTCACTATTAAAGAGAGGCCTGATTCTAAGATATGCATGTTGAATGGCTAGGGTGTAGGTCTGGGAAGAACTTCAGGCCAAAATCATACAAGCGAGCCGCTGGGTGCAGGTGCAACGAGATGGAGGGGGGCCTGGACTTTCATAATCTTCGCTCGGTGAATGTGAAGGATGTTTGGTCGGATAGTTATGACGAAGAATCATAATGTGAATCGGAATATTCTATAAATGTCTTGATATCATCTTTCGTCTCAACACTTCTGCTGCAGCCGCCTAAAGTCTCACTCCGAGAACCTTAAAATATGAATCAATCCATTAGAAGTATGAAAATATCTTCCCGGAGGCGTAAGGGGGAAAACCAGGTGTCCTTTGACATCTACGTTTCGAGGCGATTGCAACAGTGTCACACATGATCATATTTGAATATGTTTCGGGGTAGTAATTAGCTGTCGATTTTGGGGGCCTTTATCAATAATGACCAGCTCTAGATTTGCTTCCCGATGGAGATTCTTGACAAATTACATGTTATTTAGCATCTACACGTTAAGCTGAGTCCAATGAGATCAAGCTTGCCCTCTTGCCACACCGAGATCATGTCCTAGACCATATGTACCATGTAAAATACATTTGCTAGAGTGTCATGCTTGGTGTCATTGGACTCAGCTCAACGTGTAGATGCTAAATAATATGTCATTTGTCACAAATTTCTATCGGAAAGTAAATCAATAGCTGCTCATTATTGATTAAGGCCTCCAATTTCGACAGCTAATTACTACCATTAAACATGTTCGAATATGCTCATGTGTGGCACCATTGCAATCGCCTGGAAGCGTAGATGTTGAAGGACACCTTGTTCGCCCTCTTACGACACCGGGAAGATATTTACATACTTCTGATTGACTAATGAATTGATTCAGCTATTCCCTCAGAAGTCTGGGGTCAAAAGGTCAAAAGCAGCCGACACCACGCCGCTTATGAGACAACAAAAGTTTATGTGTATTCCTCTCATAACTTTTTGTCATTATTACAGAGAGGCCTGATTCTCCGATATGCAGGTTGGATGGCTACGGTGTAGGTCTGGGAAGAACTTCAGGCCTAAATCTTGCAAGCGAGCCGCTGGGTGGGTGCAACAAGATGGAGCACTTGCTGAGTCATTTCCTGTAAGCCACAGGTTGAAGCGTATATGCGTCCTTTGAGACCCCCTTTGATATATAAGAGACCCCAAGGCTTACTTAAATGTTGTCGACTCAGTCACCTATTGCATCACTTCCTTTAGGGCTTCGGCCTCCTAATTGATCATTGTAGTATAATTGAATGCCCTCTTTCATATATATGATACCTCCACCACCGGGACGTGGCAGCAATTCTCCAAATCCATATGGGGAGGGGGGGGGGGGGGGGGGGGGGGTGATGCTTGCTGACAGTAGGGGTGTACACTAGACATAAATAGGAAGCAAACTCAGGAGAAGGAATGACCTCTCATAAATATTTATTCAATAAATTGTTTCAAATAACCCTGCCTCGTTAAATCAATGAGCTTGGTGTTTTGCTTTCAAAAATAGGTTATAGAAGAAGTCTAAACTGCACAAAATAAAAACATCCAAGCTGCCTTTTAAGGATACCTTGGAATATCTGTCTATTTTTTAACCATCTGACCCTAGTTTACGACAAAAACAACACAATGGACGGCAGCTCCTTTGCCGCGTGGTTTTTAGAACCATGTAAGGATTAGAGGGGGCGGTCGATAGCAACCACCATAGCAACCATGACGGTCAAGTGACTGGATGCAGCCCCGTTGAAAAAAATAGAATACCACTCGACACACTCAGGAGATTAATGATATTTAAATGATTATGAACATGAAGTCTTTATTTGCATGGTTTACATTTCGTTCTGTGTAGCATGGAAAAATCGGAGAAACACTCCCATTCATCACCCAAGTGGGTGCTACTCATTGGTGGTGGTTAGTGAGGTCCCCCCTTCACTGTAGGCGTCTTTGAGTGTTATTAATTATTATTATTCTTCATGTTTAACCTCTGTTTTTCTTTTATTCCTAGTCTGTTTTACATAGTTTTGAATGATGACTATATGCTCTGTAAAGTGACCTTGGGTGTCTTGAAAGGCGCCTCTAAATTAAATGTATTATTATTATTATTATTATTCAGAATGCATTGGTTTACATTTCGTTCTTTGGAGCACAGATATTTTTTATTGATTTATTTATTTTCAGTTTTTGAGGAGGTGCTTCAAAGATGCAAATTTTTCTGCAATAATCCAAAATCCAATGGAAAAACCCGTTGGCTTTTTGTCAAGGGAAACCAGGGCGACGCTCACTTCCGGGTTGGGCAACATACGTCAGCCCTCCACCACGCTATACTGTAAAAACACATGTTCAAGTTGAATGATAATGCATGAATTTATTCTTTATTCTGCCATAGAATTTATTTAAGGGGGGGGGGGGGGGGGCATACAAGTCTTTTGGCCATAGTGGATCCAGATCTGTTCCGGAGCATTTCAGCACCCCGGGCAACAGCGCAGGGTTGCCAGGTCCTGCAAAAAACGTCCCGCCCACATACCGTTCAAAATCCACCCAAAATGTCCTAGAAGCAGCCCAAATAAAAAGGATATTCAACCTTGGCCAACGTTTTGAAAGTAATAATAATTGAGGGAATATCTGCAGCGAAATGCATTGTGTGTGTGTGTGTGTGTGTGTGTGTGTGTGTGTGTGTGTGTGTGTGTGTGTGTGTGTGTGTGTGTGTGTGTGTGCTAGTTTAGCGAAAGCAGCGTCCTTAGCAACCTGACGTCATTGAAACATGCGAGCGAGCCGATAAAATCTTCCTAATAACTATAAAACTAAAGATCATACGTAATCACTGACTAAAGATTATGCAAGTAAAAAGTATATTTCTCGCTAGAAATGTTATTAGAAACAAGTTCAACGGTGATTCGGTCCTAAAATAGGCCTATTGCATTTCCCATTCGATTAATAAAGAAACCAATCCCGAGATATCCCCGGACCCATGCAAGTGAACGGAGCGTTCCACGGCATTGAGAAGACCCGTGTAATAAAGACCCATAATATTTCTGTTTATGGCATAGATTTCTCCTCAGATTAGGCTAATTTATGATAATGATAAAATAAAAGTAAAAACGCTCGATCAAAGGCCCGGCCCGAGGATAGTGATAACCCATTATTATACGGTATGACTTCTAGATGTCACGTCCGCTCGCGACACTGGACTTGCGAGGCATCGACGCAGACTTCCATTCACATAGCCAAAAACAAGACAATAGATCTATGGTTAGATCAAAACATCAAGACATACAATTCTAAAAAGATCAGATTAAGCAGCTACCCTTTTTTCTTTCGCGGTTTGCCTGAGCAGCGCACCTGCATTTAATAGCCTATATCTGTGAATTGTCACAATTTCTCAGAATCAAAGGTGAAAGTAGAAACGGGTGGCCTAAAGCTGTCATATCGTTTAAATTTTTTAACAATAAATGTACTGTACGGAGCTCCTTAAGGGACATTAGGGAGAACGCTCCCGCACAGAACCTTAGTTTGGAAGTCGTGCTGGTGACACGACAAATACTTCCAATTGAAATACATGGGTTTGGAATTTGTGCTTGTAAACACGAAAAATTTGAAAATACGTGATCCTGAACACGTTTCAATAGATTAAATAACGTGACAGTGTCACGTCTTTTCGTGAGACCGGGTTGTTACATTATATACACTTTTATGTAGTAAATTGAATGCTTAAACATGTCTCCTCGTGGAGAAACATTGGAGGAATACAAAGAACATGTGTCCCTTTAGACCCCATGATGTACGAACACAACTTCAAGCTCCTTGTGTTGCCCCTCGGGCAAAATAAGGGAAACTCTGGAACGTTTATCAAAGGATCTTTTGTTATCAGGAGAGTAAAACAGGGAAATCTGCAGAGAAATCGCCCGCTCGTTCTTTTTGGTTCTTCTGCTGCTGGTGTGTGGTGTCGTGTGCTCTGCTCTGCCCTGCTCTTCTGCTTCCAAAAAACTGTGGCCTTCATAGCAATAGATTTTCATCTTAGGGACTCTGACACCGTAACGCTCGGTTCAGACTCTATTTTCTTTTTAGTTTAGATTTAGAAATCCAACCACGGACTTCATCTGAGAGTACGTTGGTAACCCAGTTTTAGAAATCCAGCCTTGGGCTCCACCCGAGAGGACGTAGGTACTTTTAATAGGAATCTTCTTTAGCACTAGCTTAGTCTCAACAAAGGCAACTCTCGGGGTCGTGCGGTGTACTGGGGCACGAGAGTTGTGTCAACGTTAAAACCTGGGCTCCACTTGGGAAACGTTGTTAAAAACCTTAGTTCTAGAAACCCAGCCTTGGGATCCACCCGAGATTAACGTTGGTACTTAGACTTAGAGACCCAACCTTGGGATCCACCCGAGATTAACGTTGGTACTTAGACTTAGAGACCCAACCTTGGGATCCACCCGAGATAAACGTTGGTACCTACTTTTAATAGGCCACTTTTCATCTATATTCTTCTTCTTTTACTGTCTTTTCTTTTCAAATCTATACTCAGTTGTAAAAGTTATTGTGTTTATTGGACCTAAAAATAAATCTACCTGACTACATTTGTAGTAGGTTAACTCAATCGTTCGAGTCCTTTTTCCTGTCGACTCCTCGACACAGGCAAAGCCGAACGACGCGCTCTCCCAGCTGATCCCCTCACGGTGAGTGGCGCATTGTACAGGCAATGGTTGATTGTGACTGACGTGTATAGGGGGTGACAAGGCAAAAAAGATACATCATCATTTCGTATTAACTATTATTATTATTTCGAGAGACTTTGGTCCCGCTAAACGGACGGGTCTGAATTTGTATTAAAGTAAACTGTTGTGAAGTGACTTAACAGAGTGACCTGGGTCGGACCGGATTACGACTGAGCCGAGCCGGACAGAGCGCCTCCGTGAAACCGACGATTCACGGAAACAAGCGGGCTCGACCTGGGTTGGTCCCGGGGAGCGTACGTGCGACACCCAGACTCACAAAACACACCCCTGCGGAGCGGTGTGTGTGTGTGTCGTACGCGACCGTTCCCAATAAATCACCGCGAGTGCGGTGCCCAAACACTCGACATGGCGCCCCACGTTGGGCGCCATGTCGAGTGTTTGGGCACCTTGAATTTCATTCAAGGTGGTATTAAAAAGGTCTTAAAAAGTCTTAAATTTGACTTGCTGAAACCTGCAGATACCCTGTGCCACATTTGACCACAGCGGGGGCTTAACTCAAAATCCGTGGTGGTCTGACGGAATCACTTCAATTGTCCGTGATGTGGCCACGGAATTTGCTCCAATGCAAGTAAATGACACTGTTATTCAGTGGCTCACACACGGATATCGGCATTTCATGGATTCCTGTGAGACCATGTTGGTCCTGGCAGCCGCTCAGGATTTTGGTGTAATTCAGGAGGGGTGAATGTAGCAGGTACATAAGATGTATGTATGCATTCCACCAAAATTCCCTCATGTTTTATTTATTATTTTTATTTCGTGATCTTTTCTGTAAATAGTTTGTTTGGGAGCTTTTGTTATTTTATTTTGAAGTTTCGATTGTGACGTCATTTTCCTGCGTTGCGCTTGCCATTCCTCTCTTGTTGTTTTAATGCTGTGAGGAGGTGAGTGTTTTTCCTCTGCTCTGTGCAGCTTTCTGTTCTAAAATTGTTAATGAGAAAATAACCAGTGTAAACGGTGAGATAGAGTTATGGTGTGATTCTGTGCTTGTTGGTGTTGTTCATGTGTTCCTGTGTATTTGTTTTGCAAGAGTTTTGAGTGTTTTAGCGAACTATTTACCTAGCGCACTGTTAAGCAGCACTTGAGGATACACACACAGTGACTGCAGCCTGTTCATTGTTGGTTTCCCGCCATTTCAGACTGACGTGCTGCAGTGTCCTGTGTATTAATGCTGCTGCATTATTTGTGCATTTATTTCATGCAGGTATGTTGATGTTGCTCCCATGTTGTACTTTATTTTAATATAAAATATTAATTAGCCGGTGGTGTATAGTTTTCAGGTGGATTTGAATTTGTGTGTCTGTATTGTGAACTTTTGTGACTTCGTATATTTTAATATATGTATTGTAAGGCACTTCTGGCCAAGGCTCTCTTGTTGTTTTAATGCTGTGAGGAGACTGACGTGCTGCAGTGTCCTGTGTATTAATGCTGCTGCATTATTTGTGCATTCATTTCATGCAGAAATAAATGCGCCACTGTCGCCACAGTTCGGCTAAAGTGACACACCAAGTCCCTGTGTCCTACTCCATTTCACAACACACAACGCAGAGCCAGACCAGCTACACGCGTACACGTGAGTTGTCGCCGTGAGTTGTTGCATGCTTGACACATGACACAGTGATACTGGTTGTCACTCACAGTAGCCTACAGTCACATATAGCATACACACAAAACATAAGAAAAATAAAACTACTAAAACAGGCCGCAGGGGGGAAGGGGGATATCAATGTCGCAAAACATTTCGGGAGGCTCAAGGGAGAGAGTAATATTACATTTGAGCGACAAAGTGTAGTCTTGTAGTGGACTCTATAGACATAATTCCCCAGACTGTGTTATTGACTTGTTTTTGTTGCGTTATAGGGACAATGTCTCTTTAAGATCACGTAACTTGTGCGTTGATATGCCGGTCTGCGCGATGTTTGAATTTAACGTTTTTTATATGACAAAATGAACGACCTGCCGTTGCTTGTGGAGGTGAGAAATTGTTTCTTCCCTTCTTTTATCGGAATTTCTACAGTTTGGAAACAGAAAGTCTTACCTGGACATGTGTGTTGATGGCGGAGCCGTTACGTTTAAGGGCGAGTGTCTCTGCGGTGTGTGCGTGTGTGTTCTTACCTGTGCGTGTGTTGATGGCGGAGACGTTATGTGTAAGGGCAAGTGTCGCTGCGGTGTGTGCGTGTGTGTGCTTCTGTGTATTTGTCGCTGCCTTTGTCTTGACATGCGGTGTGTGTCTGTGTGTGTGTCTGTGTGTGTTTGTGTCTGTGCGTTTCAGTGTATGGTCGTGCGTGTGTGTGCAGTGTGTGTATGAGGTGTGTATATGCGGTGTGTGTATGCGGTGTGTATGTGCGTGCTTGCAGTGTATGTACAGTATATGTTCGCACGTGCTGTGTGTGTGTGTGTGTGTGTGTGTGTGTGTGTGTGTGTGTGTGCTGCAGGTTTCTTGGCACATGCGCTCATGAGTAACTTTGAGTAACTGGTGCGACAGGCCTTCTATTATAGTAGTAAGATAGTAGCACGTAGAAAATGTATCTTGATTACCGAGACGACATAATTTACATATTTATTTAGACTTGTTAACATTCTGGAGGCAAATCTGTTCAATGTCCTCTGATGCGGAACTTGTGGCGTAAATGTTTGACCATTGAGTGAAACTGACTTTAGAGTTTCCAGTGTACAGTGTGGACTCCCCAGTCCAGCAGAGAGCAGCTTCACTCCTGGATCCTGCAGATCATTGGTACTCAGGTCCAGCTCTCTCAGACTAGAGGAGGTGGAGCTGAGAACTGAGGCCAGAGCTTCACAGCATCTCTCTGACAGACCACAGCCATTCAGCCTAAACACACAATAGACAAAACACATAAAGAACTGTGATTAAGGGCGCACTCACACTAGGCCATCTGTACCGTGCCCAAGTCCGTTTCACACCTGTACCGTGCTCAAGTCTAGATTGTTTGGCTAGTGTGAGCACGTCAACCGTACTCAAGTCCACTTCAATTCTGTGGCATGAGCACACTTGGGAGAGGTCTGCTCAGGAGTTGTTTAAACTTGAATTTCCCGTTCAAGGTGCCGAGCAGCGTCTTCTCGTCTGCCTCCACCGGGTCAAAGGGCACTATAGAAGCGCGATAAATCTGCGTTAATTTTTTAATGCGTTATTTTTTCTGTGATTAATTAATCAAAATGAACGCGTTAATTTGACAGCCCTAGTTTAAATATCATTTAGCTGGCCGATCTCTAGAGAGAATAAAGTACTGTCTCTTCCCTCTCTCTCCTTTTTCCCGCTCACTCGTGACCTCTCACCCTTCCCCCAGAAGACCCTGAAGTCTATTTATCAACGCATCCTGTTGGTTCAACACATTCTCACTCAGAGCGCGTCGATTCTTGACGAACGGTCAGTGACTTTGGCTTCAGTTTCTGACGCAAAAGGGTACCCTTGTGCTTCTTTTTTCGACGCATGGGGTTTTCAACTCGTTACAATGTAACACCTTCACGGGGGATCCGATGGCTGCACATAGAGACGCTATGAGCATTCATCCCATTGGCTAACGGAGGACCTTGCGCTTCTTTTTTCGACGCAGGGGGTTTTCCACTCATTACAATGTAATCCCTCCGCGGCAATATATAAAGCTATGAGCATTCATCCCATTGGCTAACGGAAGACCCGATGGCTGCACATTAACGGCGATTTTACAGTAAAATCTGTGACATTCCTCAACACAACTACACCAACGTGTCCTTGTTAATTACACAACATGTATGGGTTAAGGCTATGGGCATCAGTTGTCCTGTTTTGTGCTTTGATTGAGAGAAACAATCGTTTTTTTTGATCAGTGTTGGGTAGCTGAGGTCGTTGCTATAGAGACCACGTCCGTCCGCTTTTTTTGACAACTGACAGAGCAACCCTTTCTCATCAAAATTACGTTCCCAGAGAACTATTCGGCATTCTCAATTACGTTTGTCTAAAAAACGTATTTTGTCCGTGATCACGTTTTATTGAACATATCGTGTATACGAATTCTATTTTTTGCCATTTATTTACTGTGTTACTATGGCAGAATAATTAATAAATTCATGCATTATCATTCAACTTGAACATGTGTTTTTACAGTATAGAGTGGCGGAGAGATGACGTATGTTGGCCAACCCGGAAGTGAGCGTCGCCCTGGGTTCCCTTGACAAAAAGATTTTGGATTATTGCTGAAAAATTAGCATCCTTGCAGCACGTCCTCAAAAACTGAAACTAAATAAATAAATAAAAATAACCGTGCTCCAAAGAACGAAATGTAAACTGTTACGTATTTTAAGAATCTAAGCTACCCACACATGGACCCAATAATACAGGACCAAACATATAAGCCGTAAATACCATACATAACCACAAGGGGAGCAAAACCTTACTGAAGACTGTAATAAATACTTTAGCCACAGAAGGCAGCATCACAGACCAGGCGAGAAAGTACTGAAGATTATCTTACATCGGCTTCCCCCTACTACTTCCGAATCGCGCTGATCAGACTCTTAACAGCCTACAGACCCACATTGACTTTAGAACTCTCCAGGCAGCGATAGGACATACGTGGGTTTATGTTTTGGATCAGCTGGGAGAATACTCTCGCACGTGCTAAGGCACATCTTCAATCTCTCTTTACTTCAGAGCATCAGTTTACCATACCGAAAATACTTTATACAAATAAAGTCTCTTTAAAGCTATTCCTTTGGATTCGACCCCTCTTTCCCTGAAGAACTTAGCAATTGGTTGACCCCGACGTTCTTGGAAAGTCCCGGACCGAGCCTAGCGACGCGAGGCCGTCGGGAACAGTACAAGCTACTTACAGGCGCCACAACAAAGGTAAACAGAACCTGTTGTCAATGACTAAACTCTGTATAGTTAGATTAGTAACATTAGGTGAATAGCTTGTACTGCGTCCGTCAGGCTGCGGGGACGTGTAATCTCGGACTGGTTTAAATTCATACAGCCGGTTACAAACGGCCTAGAATAAGCTAACAGATTGAAATTAAATAACGAGCTCACGAAGTATAAGGGCTAGGAGTGTGTTTTATATGGGTTTGTAGATAGACTGTATCCAATCCTGATTAGATCTAAATGTTTGTACCAACGTGGGAGACGCATTACCTGTGGTTAAGTGTTATTTATTTGGTGATAAGCTTCGAGTTCAGCCGGGCCACCATAAGGTATATTTATTACCGACCATAAACTTCTAAACTCTTACGGCGGAGCGAGGAAAGGTCAGGTTTTTAACGTTAATCTAACTTAGTTGCATATTGAACCGGAGGCTTGGCCGTCGTTTGCCAAGGAGTTCAAAACTAATTGATTCCTCACAGCCCGGTTCATGTAACATCTAATGTGCAATTTTGGTTAGTATAGAACGCAGCCGTAGAGGTAGACTTACGCAGTATAACCCATCTGCTATCAAGTGCCTCGCTAACCCGCCGTGGGGACAAACTTGCAGGAATCTCATACTTCTTATAGAGATCCAATACAGTTTTTTTTCTACAGCATTTTGGATGTACCACGTGGTATACGATTTAAAGGGACAACGCGTCTTGGAAACGTGCGTTTCCTTTGTTCGTACCTCCACAATCTTTGTAGTAAGAGCCCTTTTTGAAATAAACGCCATTGCTCGTGAGCAACAGGGGGGCTCAACTTAAGTGTTACATTCTCTCTCTCTCTCTCTCTCTCTCTCTTCCCCCCCCCCCCTCTCTCTCTCTCTCTTCTGCAAGTACGGTAGGGGCCATCTTGTCTGTTGTTAAGACTGCGTGGTCTCTGACCTGGGACAATAGCAGACCTCTCTCGCTCTCTCTCTCACTTTGACAATCTCTACCTCTCTCTCTAGAGATATGTTCTCTCTATCTCTCTCCAAGCACACACTTATTGAAGGCAATAAGTGTCATTTTTGACCTGAGTGCTCCTGGCTGTTTGATAAGGCAATGGTAGCCTGCACAGGTGTGTTATGTCTGTCTGTCTCTGTGTGTAGAAATATGTTCTCTCTCCATAAATATATTCCCTTAAAGATCCATCTGTTTCAAATGATAACAATGTTTTGGCAGCTACTTATTCAGCCAATGGTGCAAGTATAATTGTCACATTTCACTAGTCAATAGCTGGAAGTATTACCATTGTGTATTTCATTCCAATATTTGAGGTATTTAGTTTGATTTTGATTTAAATATCAATATCTAGTTCATAACTACAGTTTCCGCACGCTCCTAAGTGCCATCATCCTCATCCTCTACGAATCAGCAAATCCATAGCAATAAGTTGAAAACCATCAGTAAAGCAATAGTTTCTGACACATAATATTTTGGCTATAGTTTTGTAACTAATAGAATTCAACATCTATGGGAGAACAATATTTATGTATACGTGTGATAAATCTGTAAATCCACTTTGTTTGTACAGACATATTACTTTTGGGCAACCAGGAAGGTTGTTCCACAGTTTCAATATGGGATATTGAAAAGTAATTAACGTTGTACAATCTTATAACTCCCAATTCCTCGCTCTTTCTCTCTGTCTGCCAGCCTGTCTAAAAGTAGGCCCTCCCTCACCCCTTAAATTCCTTCCCCATCCTTTAGTCCCCATCTCCCACCCCCCCTCATAAAGACCCCCCTCTTCCCCAGAGAATAGAATGAACCCCCACCCTTCCCACATCACCTCTCTATCTCTCCCTCTCTCTGTCGCCATTTTTAACAATGATAACTTCTATTTGTAGTTCCCCTTATCATCCAAGGATCTCATAGGGCTATCTGTGTACATATTAATGTACACAAAGCGCAGAAACAGAGTGTATTAAGAACACAAATTGCGGTTAAGTGGTAGCCTTATGCCATAAGGTACCACAGTTTTCAGCCGGACAGATAGAACTCAGAGAAGTTTCTGGAGTCGGCTGATACGTATGTAGTATGCACCGCAGCCATATTTGTAGTTCTTGATAGTGCCCCCTACTCGTTAACACGAGATTATTCCCAATTACATCTCAACATCTCCAAATGTACCACAAGTATATAACTATTATAAGTCCCAACTACACGACCCCCAGCTTTCCAAGTAGCCGATCTCTTGCATTTGTACTAAATTTGTTCTCTTTTCTCGTCAGGCCTTGGCAACCCGAGCAGTAATGGATGCCCGACATTCATCATTTTTAATCGTTAACATTACTACAAATATTCTCTTTTCTAATCAGGGAGTGGCAACACAACGATCAGTTGCCCACGATCATCATTTTACTTCTGTGCATAAAATATTAATTCTCTTTTCTCTTTAGGAGGTGGCAACACAAGCATTATAGTTGCCAAACACTCATCTTTTTACTTCTCTGCTTTGATCTTAATTCTTTCTCTCTCCAGGAAATGGCAGTATAAGAACGAATGCCAAACACTGTTTTTTTTTTTTCAGATTGTTGAGCCCTTCTGTCTATTAAACATGCGTTTTGTGTAGCAAGACAGGTAGAGAACCAGGCTGGTTCAAATAGACACGGGGTTCAACTGCTAAAATAATATGTCTAATTGATAAATGGTGCACATGGTTTTAAACAGTGCCCAAGGAGGGAGTTAGCTCAACTGCTGTAGACACAATTACAATACGGTTTTTGCGAATATTAAATCTACATGGCTTGAATTCTACTATAATCAGCTACTAAATACGAATAAACACTGCGTGAAATGTTCAAAGGCCAACTATTGCTTCCATTGGAGCGATTGCAATAGATATAATATCATACCACCAATATGCATGCAATATCTTGTATTCAACAATTAGGAAAGCCGGATTCCAGAACCGAAAGAAGTCCTGCAAAAGGGCACCAACCCAGGGGTCTTGCATCAACCAGATCCCTGTACGGCAGTTACACAGTGATCTTAAAATAGAAATAATTATCTAGACTCCACATCATGAACGGTTAGCCTTTAAAGTTGTCCATAGCGTGCATACCGCTCGTCCACAGAAGTCCGGGGTTATCCAGGCCTGGGGATTCTTATTAGAAGAGTTCTGGGATAACCTCCAATGAAGGAGTCCCCCCCAATAGAGGATCCTGAGGACAAGCGGTAGAAATGCATAGTTCAACAGACCTGACGAGGTCCAAAATACCAAAATAAGAAAGATTAAAATATATATTTCAAACTATAAAAAACGTTACGGTAACAACAGAAGTATGATGCCTAATATTGAAATGCAGATTTTTAATGTTAAGATATTTTGATAATGTTCAAATTTACGTTTAGTATGTTTGTATTTTCCCATATGGTCTTGTCACCCTGTTATTCTGCAGGGTCGTTCAAAATCCTTTTAGGTTAGTGGAAATCAGTTCTCACTCTGTTCCTATGTTGTCCTGTGTTGGTTTGGGCCCGTTATCCTTGATCCCCAGAGAAGCGCAGAGACGCAAGTGATAAGGAACGGCCAACCCCATATTTATGACATCTTAAGGAATGATGACTTAGATGACCATGTGGTTAACAAAGGCTTTTGGTTTGTTGTGAGGCGGCTGTCCTCAGCAACACTTCTGAAGGTGTAAGAACTCCTGGCCACTCAGCGGACCTTTCTGCGGACCCTTTAGAAAATGAAGGGCTCCGCAGGAAGAAATCGCATCTGAGGTCTCAAATTGTTGAATAATATGCTTATTTTTAGGTCTGTTGATGCATATTATGATTAATCTGCGTTCGTGCTTTTCTTAAGAATGTGTATATAGAGATAAAATAAAACAAATGGTGGATTCATATACCATGTGTGAATGTCCTCTTGTGTGTGCCAGAGCCACCAAAATAATGGAGGTTACTCGACTGTTACATACACGAGGGGATATTGAAAGCATACCACATATAAAACTAAGATAATTAGAAAATGGTTCATTATAATTAACTTTCAATAACTTTGCTTTATCCAATAACTTCTGAATTTTTCTTTTAGGTTCAGTTTTTGTTTTGTTTATAGAATATCACCATATATTTAATACCCAGATGTGCATAATTGTTGTAGGTTTGGATGACTCTTTGTTCTGCCTAGTTTAGATGAATTAATGTATCGATTTGATGTTGACCAACAAAAAACTAGATATTCACGTTTGATGTGGTATGCAGAACGGATGTTAAGCCATCTAATGTTTGTACCGCGTGGGAGACGAATTACCTGCGGTTTAATTGTTATATGGTGAATGTCGGAGAATAAGGCGTATTCACGTTTGATGTGGTATGCGATGTACATAGGAGTGAATCAAAAGTGTGGACAACATCAAATGCGAGCAATAGGTAGAATAAATGAAGATTAGGTCATCCAATATACATAGTTAGTGTAGGACAATCAGGTAGTATGATGAAGGTAACTGTTATTATGAGATACGGTTAACACAGAAGTGATATTGAACATGCAAATTTTAATATTGTTATTTCCCTTTTACATCTTTCAATGCGCATGGCTGAAGCAATGCGCAAGGAGGGATGTAGTGTGAAATTAAATCAAAGTAGATACTGTAAAACAATTAAAATTAGAATTCATGGAAATATGTTTTTGAACAACTAACTGCTGTAGGCCTACATGAGTTTGTATTTCTGCAATTTAAACAAAAGTTCCAGAACCAGATGCAGACACACCTGGAGCCTACAAACTACCACCGCGAGCAAGGACCAACAGTCACATGAGGAGATCAAATAACAGCAGGATTTGAATCGCTCCGGATGGGTTGGTGGCCAGGGCGCTGGTATAATTACAATCCCTCAGGTTAGAATTGGCAGAGAACTCCGGCATTAATGACCCTTTCACAGGATGGATGGAGAATATGATTGGGAAGTGGAAAGGCATGATGCAGTAAGTGCCCGTCGCGGGAATAAATGCAGAGACCGTGTTAATTGTCACCGGCTGCCGTTGTATTCCCTGCGCACGAGGGCTACTGCATCTGCTGACCACCACAGCAGTGGACGCTACAGAAGTGCCAAGTGCCATCCAGGCTTACATTACCTGAGGGGCCCGACCCTATCCAGCTGTAATATCTAGAATAGTCACACCTATACTATTCTAGTAGAATCAACTGTATTTAAGATAATCAATATCCCGGATTTACTTGAATAACACATTTTAAAACAACCATACCAGACTATGTTTGTTATTGTGTAGTGTTGCTTGGTTGCGAGTGCAACCCGTTATTTCTGAATCGCTGCATTGATAATGGTACTGTTGATCTTCCTTGAGACGGTTGTTTTACAGGCCACCTGTTACTGACACGACGAAGACGGAGAACCTGTTTGGAGGCTCCCATGATGTAGGAGTAACCTCTCTGAGTTGAGCCCTTGACGAGGAGGGACGAGTCTTGGATTCATGAATTACAGGCCCGACGGCGACAGAGAAAATAAAAACAATGACTACGATAATAACAATGCCCAAACCACCCACATGAACCGGCGCACCAATACACGAAGATCACCTGAACCCCCCAAATCCATGCTAGCCTATCAATCATTTAGAAATTTTAAAATTGTATTATGACCACCAATTTTTACGTTACTTTTGCACCTGTTGAATATTTTATGACCTTGTTGCACATAACCAAAAGTATTAGCTCAGGATTTCTATGGATAGTTTTGTTTGTGTGCTGTTTGGCCATGTGATTGTATGATAACAAGATATATGTTCATTGTTGTGTTGTTTAATAATGACCTGTATTTCCAATGAGACCCACAAGGTGAATGCCGTTACAGTGTTATGGTAATCCGTGATGGTTTTTTGCTCGGTAAATACCGAGTTTTCCCACTCGGTTGGTGGTGTTGATGAATTATCCTACTTTGACTATATTTTCGGTGTGGTAAATGGTGTTTATGATTTAAAATATTATTGTATGGTCATCTAAGATGACCAAGGAGGGACTGTTACGTATTTTAAGAATCTAAGCTACCCACACATGGACCCAATAATACAGGACCAAACATATAAGCCGTAAATACCATACATAACCACAAGGGGAGCAAAACCTTACTGAAGACTGTAATAAATACTTTAGCCACAGAAGGCAGCATCACAGACCAGGCGAGAAAGTACTGAAGATTATCTTACATCGGCTTCCCCCTACTACTTCCGAACCGCGCTGATCAGACTCTTAACAGCCTACAGACCCACATTGACTTTAGAACTCTCCAGGCAGCGATAGGACATACGTGGGTTTATGTTTTGGATCAGCTGGGAGAATACTCTCGCACGTGCTAAGGCACATCTTCAATCTCTCTTTACTTCAGAGCATCAGTTTACCATACCGAAAATACTTTATACAAATAAAGTCTCTTTAAAGCTATTCCTTTGGATTCGACCCCTCTTTCCCTGAAGAACTTAGCAAAACCAATGTATTCTGAATGGGTGTGTTCTCAGATTTTTCCATGCTACACAGAACGAAATGTAAACCTATGCAAATAAAGACTTCATGGTCATAATTATTTAAATATCATTAATCTCCTGAGTGTGTAGGGTGGTAGGCCTATTCTATTTTTTTCAACGGGGCTGCATCCAGTCACTTGACCGTCATGGTTGCTATGGTGGTTGCTATCGACCGCCCCCTCTAATTCTTACATGGCTCTAAAAACCACGCGGCAAAGGAGCTGCCGTAAATTGTGTTGTTTTTGTTGTTAACTAGGGTCCGATGGTTAAAAAATAGACAGATATTCCAATGTATCCTTAAAAGGCAGCTTGGATGTTTTTATTTTCTGCAGTTTAGACTTCTTCTATAACCTATTTTTGAAAGCAAAACACCAAGCTCATTGATTTAACGAGGCAGGGTTATTTGAAACAATTGATTGAATAAATATTTGTGAGAGGTCATTCCTTCTCCTGAATTTGATTCCTATTTATTTCTAGTGTTGCCACGTCCCAGTGGTGGAGGTATCATATATATGAAAGAGGGCATACAATTATAGCCTACTACAATAATCAATTTGGAGGCCGAAGCCCTAAAGGAAGTGATGCAATAGGTGACTGAGTCGACAACATTTAAGTAAGCTGTACCTTGGGGTCTCTTATATATCAAAGGGGGTCTCAAAGGACGCATACGCTTCAACCTGTGGCTCCAGCCCTACAGGAAATGACTCAGCAAGTGCTCCATCTCGTTGCACCTCACCCAGCGGCTCGCTTGCAAGATTTTGACTTGAAGTTCTTCCCAGACCTACACCCTAGCCATCCAACATGCATATCTGAGAATCTGGCCTCTCTTTAATAATGACAAAAAGTTATGAGAGAAATACACATTAACTTTTTGTTATCTCATAAGCGGCGTGGTGCATGTCAGTTTCGAGATTAGACTAACACCCACAAAATACGCCCTCTAGTGTCTGATGTGAATTTCTCTGAAGACACAGCAATGGAGATCAAGGTAAAACGCAGCTGCAGGTTAGTACATGTTACACAGCAATGGAGTTTAAGACGTCACGTGACTTCTTGAGTTTAAAACCATGTTAAACTCTAAAAAGTGGCTAAGCTAGCGACAGAGCAATTGCCCCAACGAATCCATGTAAGCAAACATACTGAACAAGGTCTAAATGTGTTAAAATAGTGGGTTACCTTTAATTAATGTATATGTATTTAATTTATCCGTATCAATAAAAACGTGTTTATACTCATAGCTAGATATTTGAATAAAGCTGTATTTAATTTATTTATTTTTGTTAATTCTTGGCTTTCCTTATTTATTATTTCAAAGTAAATAGAGCTTTTGAATTTGACTTTTCACCCTGGTTACAAAGAAATGTGTGTATTGCGATTCAAAAAAAGCATGTTATTATAATTTGAATTTTCTACTATGAGGTATATTGGATTGTGTGTATTATAATAAATGATATTAGCGAACCTACAGAGATGTTTTATATATTATTATAACGTTTATTTTCTAGCATCATGTATATTGTGTTGTGTGTATTGTGATACATGTTATTAGTGAACCTACAGAGATGTTTTGGAGGCTTTGACCACTGGCAGCAGCCTCAGAAGACCCTTCTCTGTAGCAGAGTATTTATTCAGGTCAAACACGTCCAGCTCCTCTTCTGACGACAGTAAGATGAAGACCAGAGCTGACCACTGAGCAGGAGAGAGAGATTCTTTGGAGAGTCTTCCTGATGTCAGGTACTGTTGGATCTCCTCCACTAGAGAACGGTCATTTAGCTCATTCAGACAGTGGAACAGATTGATTATTTTCTCTGTAGAGAGATCTCCACCTATCTTCTTCTTAATGTACGAGCCCATTTTCTTACTGGTTTTTGAGCTACTTACTGTCTTTCCCAGCAGACATTTTAGGACAATCTGATTGGTCTCCAGAGAGAGGCCCAGGAGGAAGCGGAGGAACAAGTCCAGGCGTCCGTCCTCACTCTGTAAGGCCTTGTCCACAGCACTCTGGTAGAGTTTGACATTTCCTTTGTTTCTAGAAAAAATAGACCAGAGGAATTGTGGTTGTCCTGAGAGCAGATTGACCCCAGTGTCGATGAATGACATAAAGACATAAAGGGCAGCCAGAAACTCCTGGATGCTCAGGTGGACAAAGCAGAACACAATGTCCTGGTACATCCCGCGCTCCTCTTTAAAGATCTGGGTGAACACTCCTGAGTACACTGCGGCTGCTCCGATATCGATGTCACACTCTGCCAGGTCTGCTTCGTAGAAGATCAGGTGGCCTTTCTCCAGCTGCTTAAAAGCCAGTTTTCCCAGAGAAACAATGATCTTCCTGCTCTCTGGACTCCAGTGTTGATCTGTTTCAGCTCTCCCATGATACTTCTTTTCCCCCTGTATGGACTGAACCCTTAGGAAGTGGCTGTACATCTGAGTCAAGGTCTTGGGCGTCTCTTCTCCTACCTGGGATTTTTTGAAGAAGTCCTCCAGAACTGTAGCAGTGATCCAACAGAAGACTGGGATGTGACACATGATGTGGAGGCTTCTTGATTTCTTTATGTGGGACATGATTGTGTTGGCCATCGTCTCCTCTCTGAATCTCTTCCTGAAGTATTCCTCCTTCTGTTGGTCGGTGAACCCTCTCACCTCTGTCACCATGTCAACACACTCAGCAGGGATCCGATTGGCTGCCGCAGGGCGTGTGGTTATCCAGATGTGAGCAGAGGGAAGTAGTTTGCCCCTGATGAGGTTTGTCAGCAGCACGTCCACCGTGGTGGACTTCGTGACATCAGTCCAGATCGGGTTCTTCTGGAAGTCCAATGGAAGTCGACACTCATCCAGTCCATCCAAGATGAAGACAACTTGGAACGGTTCATATCTGTAGATTCCTGCTTCTTTGGTCTCAATAAAGAAATGATGAAGAAGTTCCACCAAGCTATACTCTTTCTCTTTTAGTAAATTCAGGTCTCTGAAAGTGAAGAGAAACGTGAAGTGTATGTCTTGGTTGGCTTTGTCTTCAGCCCAGTCCAGAGTGAACTTTTGTGTTAAGATGGTTTTACCAATGCCAGCCACTCCAGTTGTCATTATTGTCCTGATTGGTTTATATTTTCCAGGTAAGGGTTTGAAGATGTCCTCACATTTGATTGGTGTTCCTTCCTTGGCTGATTTTCTGGAAGCTGTTTCAATCAGTCTGACCTCATGTTCTTTGTTGACCTCTCCACTGCCTCTCTCTGTGATGTAGAGCTCTGTGTAGATGTCATTCAGAAGTGTTGAATGTCCTGGTTTAGCAATTCCCTCAAACACACAGCAGGAATTCTCCTTTAAATGAGACTTGATTTTATGTTGGCACTCGACAGCAGCACATCCTGAATGAGAAAAACATCAGAAGACACCAGTTAGTGTATGCTGACAGTTGGATCATGTCAATATTTCCTTAAATGATGAACTTCATAACATTTAGTGGCTTCTTAACATGTGGTCGGAGAAGCTGGTTGTGACAAAAACTGCATGTTACAGATTAAAATGTTCACGACTATTTCGTTTTTCTTCAGCAATATGATTGGCTGTGACATGCATAGGAGAGGGTAAGATCAGCAGTGAGGAGACCCAGGTAGTAAGGGGTAAGAACAGTGAGGAGACCCAGGTAGGAGGGGGTAAGAACAGTGAGGAGACCCAGGTAAGAGGGGGTAAGAACAGCAGTGAGGAGACCCAGGTAGGAGGGGGTAAGAACAGTGAGAAGACCCAGGTAGGAGGGGGTAAGAACAGTGAGGGGACCCAGGTAGGAGGGGGTAAGAACAGTGAGGAGACCCAGGTAGGAGGGGGTAAGAACAGTGAGGAGACCCAGGTAGAAGGGGGTAAGAACAGCAGTGAGGAGACCCAGGTAGGAGGGGGTAGGAACAGCAGCACAACGGGGATACGAGGGGAACCCACGTAGGGGGTCATTACAGCGATCAGGCCAGTGGGAACACAGTGTGTTTTGAGGAGAGATTTGAATGTTGTCAGGGTGTCTCTCTCAGTTCAGCTCAGAGCCCCAGCACCCACGGTCAGGGGTGGACTGGCCATCTGGCATACCGGGCATCGTCCCGGTGGGCCGTTGACCCAATGTGGGCCAACAATGTGGGCCGTTGACCCAATGTGGGCCGGTCCGGTCCGCTATGTTTTCTTTTTTTCTCTCCCTCTAAATTCCCTCCAATTGGGCCGGCCAATGGGCTACAGAGGGCTAGCAGTGTGTTAACAGCATCGACGCATATTCTTGGTCCATGTTTGTCATTGTCAATCAATCATGGGCTGACAGGTTCAGAGAGCCCTGACAGTGCTGTCAATCACAACACAAACCAGGGTGGGCGGGACCTCATGGCATGGGCCGGAGTCGCGGGAGCCGGGACGGACTCTAAAAACGCCCGGATGGCGCTGAAAGACTGCCTCTGGAGATGGAAGTTAAATGTTCAAAATGGACAGACCTATTTGGTGCGGGGGTCCACACCGCAGCAGGTGCTGCTGCGCCGGGAGACGAGCGAGTGGAGGCATATATGCTAAGTAACGTCAGTGTTTCCCCCACGTTCACACAGCAGCGGCGCGCCGCCGCTGCTGAATTTTCTCCGCCGCTGCAATAAAAATCTTTCTCCTAATTTTTTTTTATTTTTTTTTACGTAGCTCCTTTTAGAAAATGTACAGCGCGTAACGTCAATTGCGCAGCACGCGGCACATCGTCACGTAACCAACATCTAAGAAGAAAAATACACAGCGAGTGTGGCAGTTGTTGGCAGTAGGCTACCCTACACGGTTGCAAAGTTACATTGATTCTAGCAGTAGCGATTGAAGCGGAAGATCGAAGAAAGAAGGAAAGAGAGAGACAGACAGAGAGAGAGAGAGAGAGAGAAAGTAAGTTGCTAAAATGTGTCGCTACATGACCACCAGTGTTAAAAACCCTCTGAGCCCAATCATTTTATTGTATCTATAAACCGCAACCTCCGTGCCGTTTTTCCTCTAGTATTGTGTGTGTGTGTGTGTGTGTGTGTGTGTGTGTGTGTGTGTGTGTGTGTGTGTGTGTGTGTGTGTGTGTGTGTGTGTGTGTGTGTGTGTGTGCGTGTTGTCGCTCTTTTTGGGATCACTCATAGCCTTTACAGGAGCTTATATCCAGTCAGGAATTTATAGCCTAGGTATTTTCGGGAACTTTGAAAAATGAATCCATACTGTTAGATCCGATGTTGTTCTTTATTGCCATATAAAATCCGTTTTCATCACGTATTTTAGTTAGGGATTTGTGCTAATCGCCTGTAAGCATGTGGTCATTAGCATAAATGCAGGGAAAAAACCTAAGGACTTCTTAAAAGATCATGAATAGTTTCTATTATGTATGACTTATATTTATTTTATAATTTTCAAGCATATCATCGCTCTCTTGTCCTCTTCCCCTGACTCTCACTGTCTCACAAAGGAGCTGAGCTCACCTGAGGTCTATTTGTAGTGCTAAAAAGGTGCGGACACACCAAAAGCGTATCCCGCGTACCATGTACGCGCGTAACGCAGCTAAAATGTTGCTTGACCATTTTGTGTCAAAAATGGTCCTACATACGCAGCTACGCGCCTGTGGCTGCGCTGGATTTAGGAGTCAGAGGAAGGAAACCCAAACGCCGCTGTGTCTGGGTGCATGATAGAGCTTGAATCGGGTTAGATTAAATAATCTCGGATATAAATAACAATAATCGGGTTAAATAACTTCACATGGTGTGTCTGGTGTGTTTCCAGCATTCGTAGTGTTGATCGGCAGAGAAATAGTCCGCCAAGACGTTGAGGTTGCTTAGCAACCAGAGACTCTGTCCATGCAAGTGAACGGAGCGTTCACTCTTCGTCATAACTATCAAACCAAACATCCTTCACATTCACCGAGTGAACATTCTGAAAGTAAAATGCACATTTCTCGCTAAAAATGTTTCCATAAACACATTTAATGGCGTAACTATGTTACTATTTCCACCCAGAATAAAGAAAGATGTCGGCCGTATGCTTCTGTGCAAGGGTCACTACTCTCTGCCAGTGACGTCGGGTCAAGCTCCACGCTGATTGGCTATTGCGGCTAAGTATCACGCGTATGAGCGTAAAAAGTTCAATTTTTTGAACTCCTCGCGTACGCGCGTATATGTACGCGCGTATATGTACGCGCGTATGTATACGCGCGTATGTATACGCGCCTCATACGCCCCTAACGCGAGTAAAATGTTGCTTGGTACGCATGATACGCGTGTACGCACCTCATACGCGCGTAAACCAATGCTTCCCTATGGAAAAATTGCCGATTTTATACGCGTGGTACGTGGGTAACGCGTTTGGTGTGGCCGTACCTTAAGGCTCACACTGATTGGTATTCAATTAGCTTTATTTTTTATGTGTGTGAGTCTGTGTTCTTTTCAAAGTTAGGTTTATAATTTAAAAAGATGTGTTTGGCCCATTGTTGCAGGAGATTTCATTTTTGAACAAAGTGTCTTATGTAAAAAACAGTTATGCTTTGGGCATAGCAACCATGTTTAGTGTTTAAGCATTAGGCAAAAATCTGTAAATAAATTGTGCAAATTATATTTGCGTTGTGGTATTTTTTGTTTAAATATTACTATACAAAAATATTCAAATCTGTAAATGAAGACACAAAAGGCAAAGTTACAACACCAATAATCCCATCTACAGTAATACTTTGGACTGTTTGAATAGGATTTAAGTGCATATTCTCCTCTCAAAGTGCACCAGATTCATGCATTCCAATGTAAAGGGTACAAAAAAATTCCGGCGGGGGGGCATGCCCCCGGACCCCCCTAGAGGGATCGGGGACCACACCACCGCTGCTGAAAAAAATCCTGCGGGAAACACTGAACGTTAGCCTGGGACTAGCTAGGCTACATTTTTGATGTCCAAAACAAAGTAGAAAACGTTTTTTCATTGAATGTGATGTGACCTAATTAACTGCATACTTGTGACAACATATTAGCCCAGAGTTGAAGGGCTGTGACTGTTGGTAGTTGTGGTTGATTTTGTTTAAATATGCCGAATTGTGATATTATGGGTTATTATTGTTCAGACGATTTGGCTAAGCTAGCTAACAGCTGCTAACGTTAGCAGTCTCTTGTTGCCATAGCAACAGTAAACATTGACATGGACTAATGATCTGTAAATAGAGATGCAGAATCAAGCTGTATTGCAAATACAGATGTGATACTTTGAATTTTAGCACAAAATACAAGTAAACCTATTGGAAATAATTAGTTTAATTTGCAATATTTGCCATTGAATTTATTGTAATCTTTCAATAAATTTATTGTTTACATTAACGGCGATTTTACAGTGAAATCTGTGACATTCCTCAACACAACTACACCAACGTGTCCTTGTTAATTACACAACATGTATGGGTTAAGGCTATGGGCATCAGTTGTCCTGTTTTGTGCTTTGATTGAGAGAAACAATCGTTTTTTTGATCAGTGTTGGGTAGCTGAGGTCGTTGCTATAGAGACAACGTCCGTCCGCTTTTTTTGTCAACTGACAGAGCAACCCTTTCTCATCAAAATTACGTTCCCAGAGAACTATTCGGCATTCTCAATTACGTTTTTTCTAAAAAACTTTTGTCCGTGAATACGTTTTATTGAACATATCGTAAACACGAATTCGTTCTCAGCCTATTTTTTGCCATTTATTTACCGTGTTACTATGGCAGAATAAAGAATAAATTCATGCATTATCATTCAACTTGAACATGTGTTTTTACAGTATAGAGTGGTGGAGGGATGACGTATGTTGGCCAACCCGGAAGTGAGCGTCGGCCTGGGTTCCCTTGACAAAAAGCCAACGGGTTTTTCCATTGGATTTGTGATTATTGCAGAAAAATTTGCATCTTTGAAGCACCTCAAAAACTGAATAAAAATAAAAAATAAAAAAATTAATAAAAATAACCGTGTTCCAAAGAACGAAATGTAAACCAATGCATTCAGAATGGGAGTGTTTCTCTGATTATTCCATGCTACACAGAACGAAATGTAAACCCATGCAAATAAAGACTTCATGGTAATAATAATTTAAATATCATTAATCTCCTGAGTGTGTAGGGTGGTATTCTATTTTTTTCAACGGAGCTGCATCCAGTCACTTGACCGTCATGGTTGCTATGGTGGTTGCTATCGACCGCCCTCTCTAATACTTACATGGCTCTAAAAACCACGCGGCAAAGGAGCTTCCGTCAATTGGGTTTTTTTTGTCGTAAACTAGGGTCCGATGGTTAAAAAATAGACAGATATTCCAAGGTATCCTTAAAAGGCAGCTTGGATGTTTTTATATGCAGTTTAGACTTCTTCTATAACCTATTTTTGAAAGCAAAACACCAAGCTCATTGATTTAACGAGGCAGGGTTATTTGAAACAATTTATTAGATCAATAAATAAATATTTGACATTCCTTCTCCTGAGTTTGCTTCCTATTTATGTCTAGTGTACACCCCTACTTTCCACAAGCATCTCCCCCCCCTCCCCATATGGATTTGGAGAAATGTTGCCACGTCCCAGTGGTGGAAGTATCATATGGAGAAATGCCCTCTTTCTGATGTGAAAGAGGGCATTCAATTATAGCCTACTACAATGATCAATTAGGAGGCCGAAGCCCTAAAGGAAGTGATGCAATAGGTGACTGAGTCAACAACATTTAAAGAGATACTTCACCGGTGGGAATATGAAGGTTTTATGAACTAAATAATTCAATGTATTATAAATGTGCAAAAAAAATTGAAATCGGTTCATCCTAGCCTGAAAAAAGGCAGAAAGAGTGTTTTCATGGTCTCTCTGGCTCAAAGTAAGAAATCCTCCAACTACCACAGTGCATTGCGCTCGCTGCCCCGCCCACCTGTTTCCGGTCTCCCGTCTCCCTCAATCCCCCTCAATCCCCCTCAATCCCCCTCAGTACGCGAGCTCCCAGCACCCTCTCATTCCTTATTAGTGGAAAAATTGGCAGCAAATTTGCCACCAAAAGTGTGTTGTAGTCCTCGGCCCTTCTAGCGGGACAAGAGGTTTCTCCCGAAATGACGTCAAACGCGTCATTTGACGTCATTTCGGGAGAAAATTAGATGAGAAAAAATGGCCCAAGGGGAGACTGGTTTGGACTGATATTTATTTATACTAGAGCTGTCAAGCGATTAAAATATTTAATCGTGATTAATCGCATTAATGTCATAGTTAACTCACGATTAATCGCAAATTATTTTTCTATGCTAAATATCCCTTGATTTTTTTGTCCCATAATTCTTCTCATTTTAATTCTCTTATCAACATGGTGAAGTGTATCGGCTTGCCTTGTGCAAATGATTTTCTATTGATAACAACATTGGCATATACTGATCAAAACAGGACGATACAAAAAAATAGCCTATAGTGCAATTAAACGACTGCTTTGAACAAATGTAATTTGAACATAGCAGTCAGGCTTGTTTTGAGCCAAAGAAAAAAAAAAATATATATATATTTTTAATAAAATAATTACGTTAATCGCGCGATAATTTTTTTAACGCCGTTAAATTTGGTTTGCGTTAACGCCGTTAATAACGCGTTTAACTGACAGCTCTAATTTATACATTTATTTATATTACAATAGCGATTTTATAATGATAGAACGCCGGTTCTAAATGGGTGAAGTATCCCTTTAAGTAAGCTGTACTTTGGGGTCTCTTACATATCAAAGGGGGTCTCAAAGGACGCATACGCTTCAACCTGTGGCTCCAGCCCTACAGGAAATGACTCAGCAAGTGCTCCATCTCGTTGCACCTCACCCAGCGGCTCGCTTGCAAGATTTTGGCCTGAAGTTCTTCCCAGACCTACACCCTTGCCATCCAACATGCATATCTGAGAATCAGGCCTCTCTTTAATAATGACAAAAAGTTATGAGAGAAATACACATTAACTTTTTGTTATCTCATAAGCGGCGTGGTGCCGGCTCCTTTTGACCTTTTGACCCCAGACTTCAAAAACGTGGCCACAGGCCAGCTGTGTCTACACACCTTAAGCCACAAATGTACACCTCCATCCCACAAAAAATGGGGACTAGAAACTAACCTCTGTCTTATGTACATTTACTGTACTGTTGGAGGTCACGCCACTTTTCCGGCCTTTTCGAGATAGCTAGGGATACTAAAATCTGTACACACATTTTCCGGGGCCCCGAGAACGACATATCCGAGATTTGGAGTTCTAGCCCTTAGAGAAAAAAAAGTTTTCCCAAATGGACTGTCATTTGGACAAAGCCCCCCAGAAGTGTTGCCTGCAAGAACTAATGGATCAGAATGTGGTGGAAAAACAGTTTTTGAGATAGGAAGGTCCTACCGCCCTGAAACTTGAATACCTTATTCTAGGGCCTAACTGGGACCCCCGCACCGAAACTTGGCCCGGTCGGACCCTGAGGGCAGGAAGGGGGGGCCTGCCCTCGGGGTCTGACCGGGCCAAGTTTCGGGCAGGAAGGGTCACTACATCACAAAAAGGCTATATATACTTGTCAGTACACAGATACTGAGTACCAGTTCTGTTTGCTGTTTCTTGCAGGTCATGAATTGGGTGAGTGTAGCTGGCTGGATGCGGACGAGGAAGTAGGGCAATATATATATATTGCCCCAAATATAACCATAAATAGAGAATTTAATTCTTTTTACCTATAGCTGTGTGAAAATGTCTAAGATATGAATTACAGGTCTGAATAGGTATGAATTCTCATATACATGTATGTGCACATGTATACATACACATACACGTATATGACAATATGAGACGTATATGAGAAAAACAAATCAATTCTCTATTTATGGTTTCATAATGACTGAGTCACCGTTAAAACAAATTAGTTTCAGCTCTAATGCTGTTACTGTCTGTAATATGTTTCTATTTAGATTATTTGTCAGGATATTTTGTTATAATTGTCCGAGTCTGGTTTTAACTAATGCTGGGCTTACTCCAAAATATTTTCACAGTCACAGACTAATAACTGCAAGAGAGGATTTAGCGTTGGATCATGTGTGATATTTAACAAGGGTTTTGTAGTAGATATGGGGGGTGGAGATGCAGCGACCACAAGAGGTCTGTTAACTTCCTGTTCGGGTTTCACACCTTTCTTGTCAGCAGCACAAGAGACACAAACTTGAAAAACAAAAAACTGTACCATTATTCGGATGCATGTACTTGATTAAATTGTTTTAATCAAGTACATACAGGGTTCTTCCCGTTCGTCTCGTCCCACCCCTAGTGCTAATAATGTAGTGGGCTGGAGTGGACAGAAAATGCCAGGGCTGAATTTTTGTCCCAGTCCACCCCTGCCCACGGTGCTGAGAGCCCTAACACCCACGGTGCTGAGAGCCCTAGTACCCATGGTGCTGAGAGGCCTAGCACCAATGCTGCTCAGAGCTCAAGCACCTATGGTTACGAGGTGATACACCCACAATAACCCTACATATCTGGATCAAACCGTTTAACCTGACACCGCCACAATAACCCTACATATCTGGATCAAACCGTTTAACCTGACACCGCCACAATAACCCTACATATCTGGATCAAACCGTTTAACCTGACACCGCCACAATAACCCTACATATCTGGATCAAACCGTTTAACCTGATACACGGAAATAACCCTACATATCTGGATCAAACCGTTTAACCTGATACCCCCACTTAAACCCTACATATCTGGATCAAACCATTTAACCTAATGCCCCAACTATAAACCTAAATATCTGGATCAAACCATTTAACCCTAAAGAGGAAAAATTGTCTCCACATTGAAGTTGGAAATGCATAAGTCTCACATTGGGCCCTATCTTTCACCCAGCGCAATTTACTTTGTACACCAACGCATGTATCGTTGCTAGTTTGCGCCTGGCGCTAAGCTGATTTCCCCCCGCAGCAAACTCTCGCCACTAAACTTGCGCCCTGCAGGCGTGTCGGCGAAAAGCAGAGGCGTGTTTTGGCGCAAATGATACATGGTGCTATCTTACAGATCGATTAAGCAGTTGCGCAACTCACTGAAAGAATTGCGCCCTAGCGTGCCCTAGCGGATAGCGCAGTTGGTGTTGCTATTTTGACGTGCCTAGGGAGGTCGGAACTGTAACATAAGCTTACACACACATAGGCTATACACAGCACAAACATGCAAACAATTAGCCTAATTTAAATATCCTGATGTCATAGATTGTTCATATGTGTGAAACTGCACAGAAATAGCAAGTCGATTGTGAAAAAAACGAAAAATCCATATAGGGCTGCATGATTGAATACTGTAGTGGGCTATGCCATGCATTAAAATAATAATAATAATAATAATAATAATAATAATAATAATAATAATAACAATTAAAGCTGCAAGCAGCATTTTACGGGTGCCAAGCCTAAAGCCAACCAATAAGACCCTGTCAGACCATTAAGACCCTAACAGACCATTAAGCTGCTTTCACACCGCCGCGCGGCAGCTCGCCGCCTTCATTCATTTCAATGAGGGAAGGGCGGCAGAGGGGAGGCGTTTACAAAAGCGGCTGTTGACCAGGAAGCGGTTGCCGGCC
Source organism: Gadus macrocephalus (assembly GCF_031168955.1). Lineage (NCBI taxonomy): Eukaryota > Metazoa > Chordata > Actinopteri > Gadiformes > Gadidae > Gadus > Gadus macrocephalus. The sequence continues at coordinate 1,524,062 of NC_082388.1, forward strand.
ACGTGAACGCGCACTGATTTTGCCCTACCGCTCAGCCTTCCCTGTGTTGAAACTTTTCGAATGGCGATATATGATATTATAACGATATTTTGAACAAAACTGGTAAAATGTGTAGTTTTAACTTCACGCCACAAGTATTCACCATCAACCATGGTTGATGGTGCAAGGGATGCAAGGGACATGCAAGGGATAATGTATAGAACGCCGGTCATTATCGGGAAAATAAGCCCCGACAGGGCGAACAGGGCTTCGCCCTGAAGGGGCTTATTTTCGATAATGACGGCAACGTTCTATACATTATCCTGCTTATTACACGGCTACTTGCCTGAACGAAAAAACAACTTCAAGGTGTTTCTTTTCACAATTTATTAGTAACCAGCATTCGTAGTGTTGATCAGCGGAGAAGTAGTCCACCAAAGACGTTGACGTCGCTTAGCAATCGAAGACGAAGAAAACAATCTTTTGTTTTCCTTGACAACGGTCAATTATAATTAGCAACGCTGAATCATCAAATATAATTCATTATTAATTAAAAAATCCGAGAGCAGGAAAGGTGTAACACTAACCATCTCGTAGTTGGAGGCAAGAGATTATACGTGCTCCAATCGTGCAAGGTAAAAATAAAGTACATTAATTTGAATGATTTTAGCTTGTGTGTGCCCACACACACATAAAACACATATATTACACACAACCGGACTCGTTCATTACTTCACTGAACTCAAGGGCGTAGGTTTGGTCTGAGCTTTGGTAAGGACACTACCCAGACACCCCCCTCCCCACACACACACACACAGACACACACTAAATGAAATAACGTATGATGCGCAACTGACTTTAACTTTGTTTGATGCATTATCTGCTGATGCATATACAGGAAAATATTTAGCATAATTGTACACATCTGCTTGGTAAGCAAAGACAAAGATTCCGTCTACTAAATTATAAAACAGATCTGTCTCAAAAGACGTTTTTATACTGCCAAATATGCCCGTCTTATGCACACCTTTTTCCGTCATGGTCCACTCGTTTACACCGCCCGAGGTAAATTGCCGGCTTGAGCAAGCACCCCAATTTACCCTCCTTGACCCTACACACATCGGCGGTTTCATTTGAATGAAAATGCGATTAGACGCTCCGGGTAGAGGTAGACGCTCCGGGTAGAGGTGTCGCTGCGTTGTCTAGACAGAGACAACGCAGCGATATCAACATGAGTAGTTCTAGCTGGAGAAGGGCATGTGTTCATTCTATTGAAGTCTACGCAATATAATTGTATAGCCTACTATCGTTGTTTTCATAATTGCCATTTCACAATTTTCCTCAAATTCATGCGCTGAATAGTGACCTGGTTGTGCGTGCGTGTGTCTGTTGGGTTATCTGGATTATACATACAGGATGTAGCAAGCAAGTGATAACCAGATAAGACAGTGAAAAGTGCAAACTGCTGACCATCATGGGAGAGAAGGTGATGCAGGCGCATTAAACGAAGACGCAGAGAGATGATGCTATATACGAGAAAGACGCAGAGGAACTTTCCTTACGAGAAGCTGCGACCGAACCGGCTGGGCAGTGTAAAAAGGAAGAGGTATTTTCGGAGGCGGTACCGAAGTTGGAATTTAACCCTTTGTGTACCGCATGAGGCGCTTTTTTTTCGTTTCAACCTGAATATTGTGTGGCATCCCGCCCCGTAAACCTCGGCCCCGACCAGACCGAGGGTTGGTCCTGGATGGCCGATACCACCGTCAGCCGGCGACGGAGAGCACCGACCGAACCCCAATCAGGGGGACACCTGGCCGAAAGCCGAGGGGCCATTATAAAAGGAGCACGAGGACTGACATTTGAGAGACCAGGAACGGGAAGCAAGGAAGTAGGAAGCGCTCTGGTCCGCGAGCGGCTAGAGGCCCACGGAGGCCCTAGAGACCGCGAGCATCATGTATTGTCCAAGTGTATGCAATAAATGCCGTGATCGGCTCAAACCCTCACTACCGAGCGTGATTTGTACCTAGAACCCGGCTCATTCAAGGAGCGGGTTGCCACAATTGGTGTCGAATATTTCAGTCGTCATTTGACATTGGTGGGGACACGTCCCCTGGTCCATGCGCACACACACACACACACACACACACACACACACACACACACACACACACACACACACACACACACACACACACACACACACACACACACAGCGATATGCGTAAGATACTTTCTCGTGCGCACCAGATACTTTCTCGTGAGCGCCAGATACTTTCTCGTGCTCACGAGAAATGTTAAAAACATTTTTTTTACCCCATGTCCCTTTACGGGTTCCTTTCTCTCTACCACCGTGTCCGCCATGTTTTTGTTCAAAGTTTGTTGTGATGCGTAAAGTGGGTGGGAGAACACTACGTACATATAAGGGGCGGGATTGACCAGCTGAACATGGCTTGTAGGCTCAGAGAGCAGCTTTCGGCCTTATCAAATAGCGCTCGCAAGGCAACATCAAAATAATATCTAATATACTGGTATTAGGGCTGCACGATATGGGCAAAATAAGATATCCCGATATTTTTGGGCTGAATGGCGATAAACAATATGTATCTCGATATTTTCTATAGAGTGGGTTAGATGGGGTTTTTTCTAAGTCAAAAGCCACATGTGAGATCTTGCAAGCACTTCTATTAAAACATTTGTATCGTTATTTTCAACAGAACTGAATGAACATGTAAAAAAAAAAAAAGGGAACAGTTTTTCATCTTAACAAAATAATCACCTGTGCAAAACAATATAAAGCTGTAGGTTACACACATTAGCTACCATTTAAAGCATTGGCTTTGTCGCATTGTCCTGCGTACTACGGGTTTCAGTGCTCCCTAACTTTAATCCCCCGCCCCCTCCCTTCTTCGTTCCATTTGGGAACATGTTTTTCGCTTGTTTCGTATATTTTAATTAATTAATTAAGTGCGCCACCAGAGGGCGCCCCCAACACACAAACTGTCCCGGCCGGTGATGCAGCAGCACAGCCACAGAGTTTTACGCATTCCTCATACTGAACTTTGTGCCGCTGCTGTAATTTATGGAACAGATTTGACGTGCTTCCACTTTTAGCCGCAACAGTTTTGCTACACTCTCTACAGATGACCTGCAGCTTTCGTCTCCCGGCGCGTCTCGTTTTTTTTACCGTATCCTCCATGTTTGTTGTATTGTGAGGGGGTGGCGGGGGCGGGAATTAGGCGTCTTTGCACATGGCACGTTCAGAAGGACGGAGTGGGAGGGGGAGCGCTCACAGTCTCCAGGGCAAACACAGACGCTTGAGGCGGAAACTGACCATTTTAACGCATATATTGATATAAACGATATTGTCAAATCTTGTATCCCCTTCGAAATTATATCGATATATCGTACATAGCCGATATATCCTGCAGCCCTAACTGGTATGGCGATATTGTCTCAACTACATATCTCTTTCAAAAATATACTGGCATAAATTTTACTAGGTATATCGTCCAGCCTCACCCTGACGCAGACCATGAAGACCCCTGACAGACCATTAAGACTGCGACGCAGACCATTAAGACCCTGACGAACACAATTAAGACCCTGACGAACACAATTAATACCGGTTTTGTTTGCATACGGTTGATAACGCTTGAATAGCATCAGCTTTGTTCTGTTGATGGGCGAACTAAATTTCACTTTAGGGCCCCCTACAGTCCTATTTTTATGAAATTCAGCCTGATTAACCTTGACCTATGCTTCTTTAAATACACCAAGTTCGGTGATGAATGAGTCAAGTTAACCCGCCTTTAGTCACCAATCATTGATTGGGCTAATTTTGACGTCCAGCCGCCATTTTGTTACAGGTTCTGGGTTTCCTAAGCACACTTGCTCAACTTGAGGAGGTACAAATGTCTACAAGATTTCATGACTGTAGAAGAAAAATGTCAGATAATAGGTCCATTTAAAGTCTGCATTTTCAGTTAATTGATATAGCTCCCCCTATCACCCGATCTGGGTACAATTTGGAGAGGTTGCATTTTCAGTTACCTGTTTTACCGCTCCCAATAGATAGATCCCAGGGGGATGTTATTTTTGTCACGAACTCCAGATATGCATACACAAATATTAAGAAAAAATATATATATAAATATATATATATAATATAAATACATACATAAAATATAAAAGATACAACCTAAGAAATACAAATATACAAATAACATAAATTTAAGGACAATATAAATATATATACAACACCCTATATACATATATATATATATATATATATATATATATAAACATATACACATACATACATATGTGTGACCTATGCTTGGCCCTAATTGAAAATATGTTGACTCATGTTCAAAATTTGATTCTGAACAACTTTTGTATTGGACTCAAGATCATAGGAGTCCAATTTGATGTTGATGTAAGCATTTCAGTCTTTATGCATTTTAAACCACACCCTTTTTAGAAGTCAATGGCTCCTGGGCGCTTTATTTTTTTTATTGTACAGACTTCGCTTAATGTCAGATTGAAGACATTGGTCCATAGATGATAGGTGCTAAAGTATTTTTTTCTGAGTGAAAAAACCTAGGATCCTTAAATAATTTAGTCATAGGTTCTTGAGGCATATTTGTTCACCATGAGGATATGCATGTGTTAACAAACGATCATGACTCTAAGTCAAAGCGGTTATTAGATATGTTTGTTCAAAGTTTGCATTTTTGGACTGTTGCTATAGTGCCACCTTTGGGCCAATCAGTGTAATATTTATTCTCTCGATCATCAGGCAGATCCCGCCCTGCAGAGCGGGTTTTATAAAAAGACAAAGACAATCCACACACAGGCAGGTCAAGTTCCACCCTCTGACGATGTACCACTCAACAAAAATATAGATTCAGTTTTACCCCTTTAGAAAAAGGTCTGAGGGTTTACAGTGAGAGTTACCAAACTATAAAAGGGATCCTGTCAAACTAGCAATAACACCATTGAGCCAAGGAATACATCAGCACTAAGTAAAACCCCTACCTCTCAAAAAAAGTAAGTCGTATTCCACACAAATGCAATCCCGAGTGGATGATAATGAATCACTGGATCCCAGTGGATTAAAGGACAAAGAAGCTCACCTCTTGTTGAAACAAAGCTGGCAGAGAATGTTTCTTTAAAAAGTAGATTCATGGTAACAACTCACCCACACCAGCAGGAGGCGACATCAGACCCAGGGTGGAGCATAAGTGTTGGTCCCTCTTCTTCATACTATCAATCATCGCTTGACTTGCTCTCTCCCCTTTCCCCATCACCATGTCGATCAGACAACGTGCTTGGTCTGCTCTGATCGTCTGGCCCTCCATCACAGAGTCCTTTTCCTCAGTACTGAACACCTTCTGCTGCCAAAGGTCATCCAGGAGACCTTTGATAACTGGGTCTGAGACTTTATCCACAAATTTAGAACGGATCCTTCCAAGCTCCCCTGGAAGAGAAATCAAAAGGCAATATGAAATGACAATGAGCACACATAATAGTTGATTCATTAAACTCGTCTTTATTGGGGTAAAGATAAAATCATTTGTTGCACCAACTTGTTCACTCACAACATAAAAAAGTCCTTAAAACAAACAACTTTGATACTTCTTTAAAACCTTGTTTCTAGTTCAGATCATTAACTCTAAAAACCCATGCTTATCATACAGCAAAATTCAACAGTTTGTGCATTAAGATAAACACAGCTTACCTGCCATAGTTTATATTAAGGTGGCTTTGCGCCTATTCTATATACTTTCGAATATACTTTGGTTTTTCCCTCACTCTTCCTTGAGGCTAACGCCAGATTTTTTTGTGGTTAGAATATTTTCTTTGACATTACGAATGTCTACATTACAAATAATGTCTATTCTATGACGTGTGTTTCATGCGTGCAGACTAACCATCATCAACAATCTAGTGTAGAGAATAATCCTATTTCCTATCACTTTAATCTGTAGAAGAGCTTTTGTCCAAAAAAGATTCAGAGACCTTCAAAAGGATTTACTTAGAGGAACTCTCTCATGACCTGATGGTATCTTTACACTTTTCGGCATACAATGGTTTTAGTTTTTTAGTTGTGGGGCTGTAAAGGAACAGTAAACCAATGTATTTTTGGTTTAAAGTTTAAACGTTTGGTGACATATTTACATTATAATTCTTGCTTCATCTTATCAATACAACTGGTCAAAAAAAGTACATTTTATTAATATGAGGGTTTTGGACTGACCCAACCCAGGGCCGGCTAATTTTGCTGCCCTAGGAGAGATTTGCATTCGTGAACTTTGCTGGAGCACATTTCTCTCATGTAAAAATAAGAAAAATCGAAAAAATAATAAATACTATCTGGACAGTTTGATCACCACTGGTTTAATTTTTGGATTACAATTATTTTGATGATTGAGTGCATGCAGGTGAGGAGGAAGGCATCTTGAATGAGGGCCGCTGCCCTGTGAAAACCATAATCGTAACCTTGAATCGGCTAAATATAGGTTGATCTTTCGTTATACTTGCCCCAGACTATGCTTCAATAGTGATTAAACAATGATTAAAACGGCCTATTGTGATGGAAGTATTCTTTTGCTTCGTCTCACACGCTGTCATTGTTGTTTCTCTTGCTCACGCACACTCTAAAATCATTGGCAAATAGCACAAATGTAGAAGGAAAACAAAATTCCTGGTATACGTATCTCCTTTTTGATAACAATTAAAAAATGAAGTAAAGTTGCAAACAGCATTTTACGGTTGCCAAGTCTAAAGTCGACCAATGAGACCCTGTCAGACCATTAAGACCCTAACAGACCATTAAGACCCTGACGCAGACCATGAAGACCGTTTTTGTTTGCATACGGTTGACAACGCTGGAATAGCATCAGCTTGGACCTGTTGATGGGCGAAAAAAATTGTCATGAGCGTACGTTAAAAGGCTGAGGAGTTATGATTCTTTAAAGTTTTCAATTGATTGCTTTAGCGCCCCCTACAGTCCTATTTTGATTAACTTTAGCCTGGTTAACCTTGACTGATGCTTCTCTAAATACACCAAGTTTGGTGATGATTGACTCACGTTATCCCCGCCTTTAGTCACCTATCATTGATTGGGCTAATTTGGACGTCCAGCCGCCATTTTGTTACAGGTTCTGGGTTTCCTAGGAACATTTGCTCAACCATGAGGAGATACAAATGTCTACCGGATTTCATGACTGTAAACTAAAAAGTTCAAATAATATGTCTGTCCAAAGTCTGCATTTTCAATTAATTGATATAGCTCCCCCTATCGCCTGATCTGGGTAAAATTTGGAGAGGTTGCGTTTTCCATTGTTTTACCGCTTCCGATAAGGATACAATTTGGAGGGGTTCATCTCTGGCGGCCATGTTGTTTTTTTCAATCAACTTCATTTTACTTGGGCAGTTGGAACTTTGGTCCCCAACAGCCACTTAGTTGGTCCAATTCAAATCAAACATTCTGTCTATGAACTGTGGTTATTTTGGTCACAGGCCACGCCTATTTCGATGCCCTAATTGGAAATATGTAGACTTTATCTTGTTCAGAATATGATCCTGAACAAAATTGGACTCCAGATCATAGGAGTCCATTTTGATGTTGATATAAGCAATCAAGTCTTTTTGTAATTTAAACCACACCCTTTTTAGAAGTCAATGGCTCCTGGGCGCTTTAACCTTTTTTGTACAGACTTCGCTCACTGTCAGATTGAAGACATTGGTCCTTAGATGATATGTGCTGGAGGATTTTTGTCTAAGTGAAGAAACCTAGGATCCTTAGGGAATTGAGTATTTTTAACAAAGTTCGAGATAGTCGTAAATTTATCCAAATAAAGTCATAGGTTCTTGAGGCTTATTTGTTCACCATGAGGATATGCAAAGTGTCATGACTCATGACACGTCATGACACGTCAAAGCGGTTATGAGATATAATATATATAATATAGATGTTGGGCCAATCAGTGTAATATTTGCTCTCTGTTAATCTTGAGTCAGCCTCTACAGCTGTAGTAAGTTTCATAAAAAGCATGCGAGCGGTTCAGGCTCTGTCAAAGTCAAACGTGGCGGAATAATAATAATAAAACTAAGAATTACAATAGGTTGCCTTCGCACTTTGTGCTTGGCACCCTAATAATAAAAACACTTGTCACGGCATCCGAAGTCGAAGTGACAAGAAAACAGGCTCCTCCATGTTGATTTCTAGCTCTGTTTGTAGCATCTTGTTGATGCGCACAGCTAAGACTGCAGCTCCAAGTTCCAGCCTGGGTATGGTTGTTTGCTTAAGTGGCGCTACTCTGGCCTTTCCCATGACGAAAGCAATGCTCACCTCTCTCCTGGTGTTCATCAGCCGGAGGTAAGATACCGAGCCATACCCCACTTCACTGGCATCACAGAAATGATGCATCTGTGCTGCTGCTATTGCTCCAAAGTTTTTGGGTGCAAAGCTTCTGGTGATATTAAATGCATCCAATAAAGCTAGGCTACTCAGCCACTTTTGCCACGCTTGAGCCATTTCTTGTGGGATTTGGTCATCCCAAACCAGCTTTCTTTTGCACAACCCCTGCAAGATTTGTCTTGCAGGGAGAATAACTGGTGCCAGGAAGCCAAGTGGGTCATATATTGAGCTTACTATGGACAGAATGCCTCGTCTGGTCACTGAGTGGGGTTTTACCTCAATACTGAACGTGAAGGTATCCTGCTCTACATTCCATTGAGCTCCAAGCGCCCTTTCCATGGGAAGCTGATCTTTGTCCAGGTCCAGTGTTTTAACTCCTTTAGCTCTCTGATCTTCGGGGATGGCTGCCAGGACGGAGCGATGGTTGCTCACCCATTTGTTGAGCCGAAATCCCCCTTTGGCGCACAGGTGTGTGAGGTTCTCATAGAGATATGTTGCTTGCTCCACGGTATTTACAGCTTTTAAGCAGTCGTCAACGTAAATGTTCTGCCGGATGGTGTTTACAATCTCAGCTACATAATCATTTTGGTTGTCATCAGCTGTCTTCAACAGGGCAAATGTGGCACAACTTGGGGAAGAGACAGCTCCAAAGATGTGCACTGTCATCCTTTGCTCCGCCAGCTCTTGCGTAACATCCCCGTCTGGCCACCAGAGAAAGCGCAGATAGTTTACATCCTCTTTTGCCACTCTCACCTGGTGGAACATTCCCTCAATGTCAGTCATAACAGCTATGGGGCCCTGGCGGAAACGAAGCAATACGCCTACCAGTGAATTTGTTAAGTCAGGGCCTTGCAGCAGCTCTTTGTTTAGAGATGTTCCACCGTACACGGATGCACAATCAAACACCACGCGCAAAGTCCTTTTGCGTGGGTGGTAGACTCCGTGATGTGGTATAAACCATGCTTTTCCACTTTTATGTTCCAACTGGTCTTGTGGTATGACTTCCGCATATCCTTTTGCTACAACATCCTTCATGAATTCTTTGTATTCGTTAAAGAACTTTGGATCTCTTTTGAACTTCTTTAACAGGTGCTGTGCCCTTTGCTGGGCTACAGCTTTGTTGTTGGGAAGATTCACGTTATCTTTACGAAAGGGGAGCTTTAAGCTGTAATGGCCATTTTCCAGAACAGCTGAGCTTGACACTTTGACCATAAACTGTTGGTCTTCCACGGACATCACTTTTTTGCCCTCATAGTGCTGCTCAACAAAGTCTTGATTATATTGCTGGACCAACAGATCTTCAACGGATATGCGATTAACCTGCACCGTACCTGCAGCTGCACTTCCATCACTAGTCATGTTGAATGGGCCATTGACAACCCACCCTAGTCGAGTCTTCACAGCGTAGGGCCCAATACCCTCGCTATTAATTACTCTCCATGGCTCCATGGCCTTTGGGGCATTGACACCTATAAGCAGCCCAATGCTGGCATCAATTGGTGTCAAGTCAACCTCATCCAGGTAAGGCCATTTTCTAATATCCTCATTCTTAGGGATATTTTCTTGGGAGACTGGGATGGATTTGTGTGTGTAGACATCAGGCAGTTTAAGGTATCCATTTCCATTCAAAGCAGCAACTTCCAATCCAGAGATTTTGTAGCTAGACACTGGCTTCTCTTGACCCATTGTCCTGAGCAATATGTCCTTCCATTAGCATTTAGTTGTTGCATCAACTCCTCAGTGCAGAATGTTGCAGTGCTTCCTCCATCCAAGAAGGCATATGTTTGCACAGTTTTTGTTCCCTTGCCCAATTTCACCTTTACTGGGACTATTGAGAGTGCACTCTCTTTAATGCCGGCCCCAGTGTGGCTACCAGCGCTCAGGGAAACCAAGGCACTGGACATGGATGCTTCTATGAGTTGCATCCTAGCTGGTTGGTCTCTTTGACTGTCTTTTGTTTCTATGTGCAAGATGGTTGGATGAGTCTTGTGGCAGGCTTCACATGTCATACGATTTTTACAGTACTTGCTCATGTGTCCTTTTTCCAGGCATCCAAATCACAATCCATTGGCTCTCATGAATTCCACTTTTTCTTTGTTGGGTTTTCCTTTAAACAACACACATGTTTCCATTGAGTGGTCTTTGCTACAAAACAGGCAGGGTCTTTTAATGGCATTCCTTGTTATTTGTTTATGCTCCACTTCCATCCTACTTTTTGCATTTTCAAAGACAGGGGTGACGGTGGTGGCAAAACTGCTCCCCCTGCTGGACTTTTGTGGTACCTTGAGTTTGGCTCTATTTTCCACTGATAGTGGCATATTTATTTCACCAAACATGGGATCCAGTAGAGCACGAGTTTTCTTCTCAATGAACTGGAGGAGATCTTCAAACTTTGGACGTCTGCATTGCCTTTCCTGAATATCACAGACGATTGTTCTCCAGTTACCACGCAGCTTAAAGGGTAACTTTGATGCAATTATCCTCAGGTTTGCTGCATTTTCCAGTTCCTCCACATAGTCAATTCCTGACAAGGTGTTGTAGCAGCTTCGGAGAAAGATTGAATATGCTCTTAATGCAGGGCCATCCTCTGCTTTTATAGCCGTCCAATTTAATGTTTTGCTCATGAATGCCATTGTGATCCTCATCTTGTTTCCAAAATGCCACTCAAGCTGCTTCCTTGCTTCATTATATCCACTTTCCATATCCATATGCTGACAGCTGCGTACAATTTGTCTTGGCTGCCCCACGGTGTACTGCTCCAGGTAGTAGAGTCTATCTTGCATATTGTCCGTTTTGTTTTCTATGCCTTGCTCAAAGGCTCTAATGAATGAATGGAAGTGCAGTGGGTCACCATCAAAGCTGGGAATCTCTCTAACTGGCAGGAGGGAGGCTTTCTGACGTTTTATCAATATTTCAGTTATGTCATTCTGCCTTTTCAGAACGTCTACAACATTTTATGGGCTAGTGGTTCTTGCATGAATACGGCTGTCAATTGGGGCAGTGATTGGTTCAGATTTCGGTGTACGATGTTGGGGGTTTTGCATTTTAGCACGGGGGGGTTGAGATAAGGCGGAGCGATGTTGACTTGTGCGGCTGCTTGCTTTCGAACGTACTGAGCCATCTCCGGCTTGCCGTAGTACTTTTGCTTTAGCTTCTGCGGCTGCCAGTTCAGCTGTTAATGCAAGCGTTTCTTGCTTGGCCTTTATCTTTGCCTCCTCCATATCCAATGCATGCTTTTGTTCCAACGTTTTGACTTTGACACCCAGAGCAGCGCGCTCAGCCTCGGCTTCTACGCAGGCGGTTGTTAATGACTTGGAGCCGCTGGCGCACAATGACACTTGTGACGCGCTACGGCCAATCTCACTGCATGCTTGTTCTTCATCGTCATTATCAACTTGTTCACCTAAAGCATTTATGTCGTCCACTTCTTCACGAGCCTCTTCACCATCATCATCCTCACACATCCATAAGCGAACGGTTGTTAGGAATTCTTTGAATTCGATTAACTTTGGCTCATACCACCGAGTATGATCATCTTCTCTTTCATCAACCTCTAGCAGTGATTGCACATCCACTTGCAGGTCCATAAAGTTTGTTAACAGCTCGTTGAATGTGTCCAGATGTTTATTCACATTTTCTTTATCGTCATTTGTCTTTACCATATGAAGCACTCCATTCTTTTTTCTCGTCAGAGCGCCGAGCTTTCCTCTGCGTGATCTAATTGTTTGCAACAATTTCCTTTCTGGGTCCACACCTTGATCAGTATCGCTTTCCATTTCCAATTCTTAATTTTCACACAAATATTGGCATAAGCAGTGAGCAGTGATCGCTTCCAACGAAAGACCTGACGAGGCTTCACCGCGCGCCGGCGGTCTGTTCAGCTCGGTACTCACGGTAGACGGTCGTCAAACATTTTCCATTCATCAGCCGAGAGCAGGACTTTAGCGCTGCAAACTTGTCCAATCCATTTTCCAGTCAGTCCAGAATCGAGATAATTTTGACTTAATGTCACGGCATCCGAAGTCGAGTGATGCCTCCGGGGCATTAACTGTGGTGTTTGAGAAACGCACTCCAAAACTTGGTTTTCTTCCATCCAAGAAGTTAACTCAACAAAGGCAACTCTCGGGGTCGTGCGGTGTACTGGGGCACGAGAGTTGTGTCAACGTTAAAACCTGGGCTCCACTTGGGAAACGTTGTTAAAAACCTTAGTTCTAGAAACCCAACCTTGGGATCCACCCGAGATTAGCGTTGGTAATTAGACTTAGAGACCCAACCTTGGGATCCACCCGAGATAAACGTTGGTACCTACTTTTAATAGGCCACTTTTCATCTATATTCTTCTTCTTTTACTGTCTTTTCTTTTCAAATCTATACTCAGTTGTAAAAGTTATTGTGTTTATTGGACCTAAGAATAAATCTACCTGACTACATTTGTAGTAGGTAAACTCAATCGTTCGAGTCCTTTTCCCTGTCGATCCCTCGACACAGGCAAAGCCGAACGACGCGCTCTCCCAGCTGATCCCCTCACGGTGAGTGGCGCATTGTACAGGCAATGGTTGATTGTGACTGACGTGTATAGGGGGTGACAAGGCAAAAAGATACATCATCATTTCGTATTAACTATTATTATTACGGGTCTGAATTTGTATTAAAGTAAACTGTTGTGAAGGGACTTAACAGAGTGACCTGGGTCGGACCGGATTACGACTGAGCCGAGCCGGACCGAGCGCCTCCGTGAAACCGACGATTCACGGAAACAAGCGGGCTCGACCTAGGTTGGTCCCGGGGAGCGTACGTGCGACACCCAGACTCACACTCACAAAACACACCCCTGCGGAGCGGTGTGTGTGTGTCGTACGCGACCGTTCCCAATAAATCACCGGCGAGTGCGGTGCCAAACACTCGACAATACACACACTTCCAACCCAAGGCAAAGGATGGCCGGAACAACACTAACAATTACAATAGGTTGCCTGCGCACTTTGTGCTTGGTACCCTTATAATAAACTCGAGCAAATTATATCCCAGCCTTCCAAAACAAAGACTTGTTTTAGGGTAAATGATAACGTTGGTTAAATAATTTTTGGAAAGAACAGCTAATACAGCGGTAATAAGTTGTACTTTTAAATCAATGCAGCTGCAAACACCGTACAGCAAACACATATTTACTTGACACAGACATCGTGTACAAGCCATAGATAGTATATCAAATGGATGTAGCATCCGGGCAGACCTCAGTTATTCCAACTGCATCCAATTCTCTTCACTTATGAGCATCGCCATCTTGTCGTAGTTTGACTCCGCCTCATTTCCTCTAAACCAAAAAAGGGCATTAATGTGACGTCGGGGGGAGGGAGATACGCCCATCTCGGTGACGTACACCGAATTAGCTCGTAGTTCATTAGTTTTTAAACGATCGGTTGGTACAGTCGACCGCAGAGCAAGGAATCTTGGCACCGGAATGAACAATAGGAATGAACGCAGTCGAGGTCAAGATGACGGAGATAGCAAAAACTAGTCTCCGAGGCGAGATGAGGGTCAGCGGCTAGCTGTCACTCAATAGGCCGCGCCCCTCATAATTCATAAATTTTAACCTCCAATAAAATAAAAACTAGAATGCTTAAAAAAAAAAACACCCCCCTCAGTGTTGTCATGGAGATATGAACTAAACATACTGTCTGAATGTTTTTTTGGACCAGCCTGTAAATAGCAGCCTGGACCATAGCAACCACCTGCTACTGTAATGTTTGTCACTTACGCATTGGATGCTGGTCGAACTCGCTGTGGTTGGGGCTTGGTACAAGCCCATAACTTTTAGGATGATGAGTATTCGATCGTGAGAAAACATTGTTTTACCGTGAGAGAGTGTTGAAAAGAATGAATGAATGCGGGTGCGTGTGTGTGCGTTTAAAAGAATGAATGAATGTTGGTGCGCGTGTTTGCACCCATTTGTTTAAACACATGCAAACTAAACACGTAACTAGGGCTCGATCGATACAGATTTTTTAGGGCCGGTACCAATTTTTCTTTCATCAGCCTTAGCCGATAACAGATACGCCAATACCGATTTTCTTGAGCCGATATTTGGAGCCGATAATACTCTGGAAATCCTCTGGAAACAAGCAATATACTCGTCTATATTATGGGCCTCCCCTGGCCGAGAGTATTAATCAATCAAATCGATGTATCAATATAGGAGGGCCAAAAGCGTTGCTGTTTTACCGACCGGATATATCGGTCGATCACTACACGTAACGCATAATAGAGTCCATGGCAGTGTATATTAACGGGGGGACATATGCATATTATGAACGCAATTCAATACAGATTATGTATACACAACTGTTAAGATGTCAATGTATTGCCACGTATCATTAAATAGACCCACCAGTGTTTCCCATACATAGACCAATGTGTGGCGCAGCGCCACAGAAACAACAACAAGCGCCACAAATTGATTCTGCTTTTTTTTTAAGAGTCTCTTACTGCCCCACGGTGTGTCGGCCAGTTCCTCCTGGTTCATCTCCGTCAGGCAGAGCTTTGTGATGTCCGCCACTCCCTCTATGGCGCGCCTCCTCTGCTCCTTCTTACCATCCAACTCCTCCTCCTCCCTCTGACTCTCTGAGCATTGTGGGTCCTCTGAGGCCTGATACCTCCTGTGCTTCTTCATCTCCTTGTCTTGAAAAGCGTGTGCGTTCTCCTCAGCCCTCTGGAACAAAACAAACATCAAGGAGAATTTTACTCTGAACTCACTGAGGACATCAGAGGCATCTGTCCTGGATTCACGGCCGCTGGTCTAAAGAGGGAAGCCTGGAGACTATTAGCACCACAATAGATGCTTTCTAATGTTCATGAAGAGCTGAAGTCAAATGTCTTGGTGGACATTTACACACCTTGATCAGCTCTGTTTGATGCTTCTGTACAGATCTGGTAACCTTTGAATTCTTCTGGTGTGGTCTGTGAGAAACACACACACACACACACACACACACACACACACACACACACACACACACACACACGTGATGGGACATTGGTACTGTTAGGACGGGCTGTTCTTCTCCAGCTCATCATCGGTCTCTACAAGATCTTAGTACAAAGTCGTTACCATGGCGGCGGCGCGCATAGTTCGCGACGCCCTGTGTCTCACCGGATTTTGCAAAGTAGTGTTAATTTACTTGTTTTATGTAAGCCTTTTCGCTAAAAACTGTTTAGCGTATACATCGTATAGCCGACAGGAACTTTTGGACATCGGTTCCTGCAATTCTGTCAACTTTACGGACTTTACGGATGCATTTGGTCTCATCTCGGAAATAGCCAGGACAGCGGAGCCAACTGACAAACGGAGCCGGAGCACCAACGGACAGCGGTGGCGTCACAGATGTAAACAGAGAGGGTCGTGCGGAGGTCTGAATGCTAGACTAAAGCTAGCGCCTCACAGACCATCGCTTCCCAGCATCTTTCTCGCCAATGTCCGATCCCTGGCTAACAAAATGGACGAACTGCGACTGAGGATCACCACCAACAAATGGATTATGGACAGCAACATCATGATTTTCACAGAAACCTGGCTCAACAGCAACGTTCCGGATAGTGCCATCGAGCTAGCAGAACGCTACACTCTCTGTGCAGACAGAACGAAGGAGTCTGGTAAGACTAGAGAATAGGGGGTCTGTGTATTTATGTTAACAAAGCTTGGTGCACGGACACTACCACCATCGAGAGTCACTGCTCGGATAACATAGAATATCTCATGCTGAAATGTAGACCTTTCTATCTGCCCAGAGAGTTTACATCCACCATTGTGACTGCAGCCTACATTCCCCCGGACGCTAATGCTGCATTTGCAATGAAAGAACTGCACAATGCAATTAAACAACAGACTATGACCCCCGAGGCAGCCTTTATTGTTGCGGGTGACTTCAACCACTCCAACCTAAAGTCTGTACTCCCCAAATTCCGCCAACATGTCTCCTGCCCCACTAGAGGAGACAAGACATTAGACCATGTATACACAAACATAGCTGATGCTTACAAAGCCGTCCCCCTCCCCCACCTTGGTCAATCTGACCACCTCTCTTTGTTCCTACTGCCTAAGTACTCCCCACTCATCAGACGGGTGAAACCCACAGTGAGGACAGTCAAGGTTTGGCCAGAGGGAGCAGACTCTGCACTTCAGCAGCGGTTTGGTAGCACTGTCTGGAGGGATTTTGCCACTCAGGCCACCATCGACTCCCACACGGACATTGATATATACGCATCCTCTGTTCTGAAACGTATGAACTCTGAAATCAACAGTGTCACCACCCTCAAACGGATTACCACATTCCCTAACCAGAAGCCATGGATGAACAGAGAGGTCTGACTCCTATTGAAGGCACGCGACATCGCCTTCAGTTCAGGTGATGCTCGGGCCTACAGCTCATCCAGGGCTAACCTGAAGAGGGGCATCAAAGCGGCCAGGCATTGCTACAAGCTGAGGATCGAGGAGCACTTTAAGAGCAACTCTGACACCCGACGCATGTGGCTGGGCATCCAGGCCATTACGGATTACAAACCGGCCAACATCTCCCCCCCATCCAGTGACGCCTCCCTTCCTGATGAGCTTAACCACTTTTATGGACGCTTTGATAGGGAAAACAGGGAGCTGGTCATCAAGGCTGTGCTCCCTGCAGACCACCAGCCCCTCACTCTCTCCCCCATCGACGTGTGTGCAGCACTGAGCAGGACTAATGCACGGAAGGCTGCTGGACCTGATGGTATCCCTGGACGGGTTCTCAGGGCCTGTGCTGTGCAGCTGACTGAGGTCTCAACTGACATTTTCAACCTGTCACTAGCCCAAGCAATTGTCCCTGTGTGCCTCAAAACCTCCTCCATCGTGCCGGTGCCAAAACACTGCAGCGAGCCTGAATGACTTCCGCCCAGTTGCACTTACCCCCATCATCTCAAAGTGCTTAGAGAGGCTGGTCCTGGCTCACCTCAAAACCTGCCTGCCACCCACACTGGACCCTTTCCAATTCGCCTACCGCCAGAACAGGAGCACAGAGGATGCCATCTCCACGGCACTCCACTCCGCCCTCTCCCACCTTGACAACAACAACACCTATGTCAGAATGATGTTTATTGACTTCAGCTCAGCATTCAACACCATCATCCCCTCCAAACTGATCACCAAGCTTACTGAGCTGGGCATCAACACCTCCCTCTGCACCTGGATACAGGACTTCCTAACCAACAGACCACAGTCTGTCAGGTTGCATGAACACACTTCCTCAACCCTCACCCTGATCACTGGCGTTCCACAGGGCTGTGTGCTGAGCCCCCTCCTCTACTCCCTCTTCACCTACGACTGCACAACTATACATGGTTCCAATAGGATTGTCAAGTTTGCAGACGACACTACGGTGATTGGTCTCATCAGCAACAACGATGAGACAGCCTATAGGGAGGAGGTCCAACACCTAACTGCATGGTGCGCCAACAACAACCTGGCTCTCAACACTAAGAAGACGAAAGAGCTTATCGTGGACTTCAGGAAGTCTAGAGGTGGCACACACACCCCCATCCGTATCAACGGGACGGAGGTTGAGCGTGTCACCAGCTATAGGTTCCTAGGTGTCCACATCTCAGAGGACCTCTCTTGGACCCTCAACACCTCTAAGCTGATCAAGAAGGCTCACCAGCGTCTCTTCTTCTTGAGGAAATTAAAAAAGGCCCATCTGTCTCCTCAGATCCTGGTGAACTTCTACCGCTTCATCATTGAGAGCATCCTTACCAACTGTGTCACAGTATGGTATGGCAACTGCTCTGTCTCTGACCGGAAAGCCCTGCAGAGGGTGGTGAAAACTGCGCAACGCATCATCGGTTCCTCACTCCCCTCCATCGAGGCTGTCCAGAGCAAGCGATGCCTGCAAAAGGCGCGCGGCATCTGCAAGGAGTGTTCTCACCCCAACCACAGACTGTTCACCCTCCTCCCCTCTGGGAGGCGCTACAGGTCTCTACGGACCCGGACTAGCAGGTTTAGGGGAAGCTTTTTCCCTGCGGCTGTCACCCTCCTAAACTCCCCCTCCCCCTCAGTGTCTGCCCCCCCCCCCCCCCCCCCCCCCGCGGCCATTCATTGCACTAATCCATGCTAGTTGACCGAACAATTTTCCCTCTACTTGAATTGACACATCCCCTGTATCAACACCCATAGTACTTTTTAGTACTTTTTAGCAGACATGGGGGACTCGAGTCACATGCCTTGACTCGAGTCAGACTCGAGTCGCAAATTTGAGGACTTGAGACTTGCTTGACTAACACTGATAAAAGACTCGACTTGACTTTGACTTGGTCTTCATGACTTGAGACTTGACTTAGACTTGACACAGATGACTCGAAATGACTTTTTTAAAGTTAGATTAAAGGTTGGATATGGGATTTGCGATACGCCAGCAGATGAAAATACGCAAATCAAATGGTCCTACCCCCTCTCGTTCAACGCTGACTCTGACTCCACCCATTCCAAGTACATGAACGCGCAATCACACACGAGCGCGAACACAGATGCGCGAGAGTGAGCCAGGCTAGCTAGGTTGGAGTTTAGGGTTGTATTCTAGTGCTAGGTCCAAATGTGGATTAGCTAGTAAACTAGCTCCAGTAGCTGCCGCAGGATAACAACAAACAGAAGCTTGCTCTGGGTCACGAGCTTTGAGTACGTGCACGAAAAGGTCACGCGTGGGGAGCGGGGGTAGGGGAGTGCAGTACGACCGTTTGATTGATGTACTGTCCAATGCCACTCGGTGGTTCTGAAAATCATTGGCTGGAGTTTTTCGAGCCCTGCCCGTTCCACAGATGATTAACTTGTTTAATTTTCATGTCAGTAGGCTACTTCTAACTCAGTGGTTGTAAGTGTCTTTTTGTTCAAGACGGAGGCAAGAGTTATGGCAGTCCCTGCATCAAGAACACCAGTTGAACGTGTGTTCAGCCATGGTGGGGTGATAATGTGACCGCATCATTCAGAACTCAGTGACAAAGTACTGTCAAATTATTTTTTTTGCAAATGCAATGCATTGTAAGTCGATGTATGTTGCGAGGCAGCAAGATTGCTACCAGCTTTCAGGCTTGTGTATTACTATTTCCCCTTCCTACAGTATGTGTGATATTACTTTTAAAATATTAATTTTTTTCATGTCTGATGTCATGTGTTGCAAATAATATTCTAACATGTAGGGAGATTGAGTGATTGACTTCAACTGTTCTCGTATACAGCTACCTAGAGGTTCTATTTTATTCTGTTCACAGGTTGGAGGTAATGATCATAAAAACATGTACATAATGGTTTTGGAATGTTTTGAATAGTTTGAGTTATTGTTATTGTTAAGACATTGTTATTGTTAATGTTGAAATAAAACTCAACTTATGAACCACTCTCTCACCGATTTTTAAATGTGGAAACTGGGTTAGATCATCAGATTTTTGTATGACTTGACTTGTGACTTGCTTGACCTGAGCAATGACTTGACTTGTGACTTGCTTGATTCTCACCACAGTGACTTGGGACTTGCTTGAGACTTGAAGGTTATGACTTGAGACTTGCTTGTGACTTGCACATGGATGACTTACCCCCGCCTCTGCTTTTTAGTATTGATAGTATTTTATTACACTATATTTATGTTTATTTATATTTATATCCATGCTAGTTGACTGAACAGTTATCCCTCTACTTGAATTTATATTGCTATATTTATATTTATTTATATTTATATTTACTGCACTTATTGTAACTCAATGCTGCTCTGATAATTCTCTGATAATTCATGTACAAACTGCACTTTACTGCTCCTTTGCACTTCCGGTTGGTCACAAAACCTCGTTTCGTTGTACTCATATTCGTTGCACAATGACAATTAAGTGAATCCAATCCAATCCAATACAGCAGGCGCTTTGTGAAGGGTTTCTTATTGGGACCAGGAGGCCATGAGACATAGAGGGAGGCTGTGGTACCGCCCTCTGGTTCACGACCGTAGATTGTAACCCTAATATACCAAACATCTCTGTAGACGTACTATAACATGTAGTACAATACAATTCATCAAATACATAATAACACAATAGAATTATAATTTTTCATGCAAATTTCGGGAAGAAGTTTGATGATGTTAGGTTTTGTGTGAGGCCACTTCGTGAACTACAGCTCTCCGCTGCTCCCGACGCAAATTATATACGTCACCACTACTCTGGTACAGACATGGGGATCTCTCTGCTCCACTTCACCACTTTTTTCCAAGGGGAGGATAACAGAATCGAAAGAGGTGAAAAGGGAGCTCGACGTCACATACGAGACATGTAGTTTTTCTCATTTTGTTTTCTCTACAGCCTTTGACTAAACAATTGCACAATAAATGGTCAAACTAAAAATAATTGGTCAAACTAAAAATAATAATAATTAAAATCCACAACAACATATGCGTAATCCAGGGCATATAAAGACTGGGACCGGAAAATAATTACTTTCTCTCCGTTGAAACCCTTTCATGTGTTACGATCTCATTTGTCCCATGGGGGTCTACCGGAAGGGGCGGACTTACGAGCTCTATAAATGCTCCGAGACCGGAAATTACTTAAAAAGTGCAACTCGGAAGGCTGGCGTCCAAGGATTCAGGAACGCACCATAACAATAAGATGTTATAACTTTATATCAGTCAGCTGTTATCCTGCTCTACAGCCTCGCAATTCACAGGACCCGCCCCTCTCTGCCGTCACATGCTTTCAGGGACACGGACACACACACACACACACACACACACACACACACACACACACACACACACATAGGCGTCGATTACGGGGGGGACATCTCCCCCCCACTATTTGAAATCCGAATTTTGTCCCCACCAGTTTTAAAAATGTGCAAACCAATTGCGACTGAAAAAATCCCCACATACTCAACCGAAATCGTCGAGTCTAAAATCATGCGATAGGCGCGCTCGAAGACATCATTTATTAGATAGGCCTACCTAATAAACCGTTGGAACACACAAGACCGGAACCCATAGCAACGCCGGTAAACAAACCCCGACTCCGGAGAAGCCCAATCCCTATGAGCTCCCCGCGCTACGGCCATCCGGAGGCACACAGAGCTTTTGGCCGTGATATTATATATACAATTATAATATATTATATACCATTATATATAGAGCTCCGAGAGTCGCAAACGGCAACAATCACTTTCTCCTCCATGCTGCAGTACACCCCGGAATGCACTGCGCTGAGTTTGACGGTTGAACGCTGATTGGCTGTTACGTTACACATGTCACTCAGTGGCCACGCTGTTGAACGCTGATTGGCTGTCATCACGCGAAATTCGTGTCAAAGTTGAAATTTGTGGCGCCACAAATCCTCGTGAACGCGCTCGCCTGTGCACGGCGAAAGTGTGGCGCGACAAATCTAAAAAATTCGCCCGATACGCGTCTGTACGTTCACTTTGTATGGGATCTTGTCGTCCCGTTGCGTTTGGTGTGAACGCACTGGAGAAGTTTCAAGACAAAATTGACATTTTTATTCAGAAAATAGCCGGTCCTTTTGCTTCCTATAAAAAGCATGTTTGTGACACTGGATATCGATATGGATCCGTCATCTAGCCTGCATGTGGAGGGCCACATAAGGTAAGAAATTGGTTTACGTAAACTTTGCTGCTGGTTCTGTTTGCTCGTGAATTATGATGACCTGGCCAAAGGTTACCAACGGTCCTAAGCGATTGTGATCTGATTCTGGTTGGTGCTCCAGTTAGTATGCATTGTATATATAGATTGCAGCTAGTAGCAGCTACACACGGTGCGATTGCTATGCCAATGTGGTTATAGTTGGTTTTGTCTGATTGAGATATGTGACGACTTGGAGCCTGGTAGGCCTATCCTGACATAAATATGTTCTCGCATAACCTGTGTGATTATCCTAAACTGAAGGGGATTTTATTTGCGATGATGTTGTAATGAGTGAAGTCTACATTGGTCCTTCGCAAGTGTTTACTGGTGGTCAGGATTTGGCAGATGCAATTCTCCTCTGGGTGCTTGTATTTTTCTTCTTTTTTTAATGCAGCATAACATATGCTACCAGCAGCCCTTGCTCGTCTTCAAAAGGCTGATGCTCAGTACCTCGTTTCATTGCGTACCCCCTTTACAGTCTGGCATTGTTTGTCTGGTAAACTTTGTTGATGTCAAGATAAGTGTTAAATTGCCAACACTGTTCTTTGTCCTCTGTGTATTAGTATTAGGCCTACATATCCCGAGCCAATACCCTGGTGTTTCCAATGCCATTTTGCAAAACAAGCCAAAACACAAACTGTGGTTTTCAACTTTTATTGTTCGAATAGGATCTTCATAGGGCTGGCCCGAATGCCATTTTTCAGGCTTCGAATACTCGTTGGTTTTTCCGAGCGAATATTCGAAAACTCGTTCTAGAAAAAAACACCATCAAAAACTCCTTATATAGGACCTACTCCCTGGAACCGATGTTGACAGTATCTGCATATTTTGTTGAAGATTTAATAGCTTTTGAACGTTAATTAGTAGGCATAAGTAGGTTGAAGTTCCTTCGTTTTTCCCCGTGAAAGCAAACAGCTATTGCTCCGTTCCAAATCAGCTGTTCTCTGCCATCCCTTACGGGAGCTTTTCAATCATCCCGGAACGTGCATCTTTTCAGGGAATTTGTACAATAAATCCATAACAAATACCGAATATTGATTGTCTTATGTGTCCATATTATATCCATTATATAGACCGGGTATTACCAAGACGCTCACGCTCTGCAGCAAGCCAGTCATCGTTGATTGGCGCGGCGCTGTACAGCGAACGTAAACAAACAACTAAGCTAAGGTTTTAAGTATTACTTTTCCTCCAGAGATCCCGCTAATGTTGTGTTATAAAGTAAAGGGAAACAAGATATCTGTTCTTCCTCCACATCTCTCAATTCTCTGCTTGGTGTCGCTGACGCTTATAGTTTGCCTCCCTCGCTCTGGTAAAGTCACGTATGTGAAAAAAATAAATAACGAAGCTCCGAATACTGATTTTCCGAACCAGTATTCGAATATTCGAATAATTTCAACACCTGACAATACACTGTAGAGCATATTGTAATGCAGCGTTTAATGGATGAATAGCTTACATAAGGGTACCCAGCACTTTTCAGACCACACTCAAGCTTATGGTTATTGTCCCCACCACTTCTAAAAACAAACTGACGCCCTTGCACACACACACACATAAATCTTCGCCTTTGCCACGTTTAACATCCTACCCTTTAAAAGTCACAAACGGTCTACTTTGCTGCAGTCTGTGATTCATTCGACTCCAGCTGCAGTAAAGTAGAACATTTTGCTATCAGAGTACATTAATCATTTAAACGTCTTGAGAGTAGTAAACCAAATGATTTGACACAGGGTCCGTATTGAAACCCTCTTAAAGGAGCACCACAGCACCACCTGCTGGTGAGAGGATGTCAGTGCGATTGGCTGAGCTGAAGAACAAGGACCTGTCGTCACCAGTGACCTATGTGTTGAGGCGGTCGCGGCAGCGTTAATTCACCTCGAAGGTCATGTCCCTCTTATACGAGTGATGATCTCAGATATAGAATAGGCCTACACTACTGCAGAATGATGAAGGCCCACAGACAACAAGATCCATAACGAGATGACGTCTAAACACCTTCACTAACCAAGATGGCCGTCTTCCTGTCTAAATAATGTAATCATAATACCGCCCTACAAATATAACAACTGTACATTCTATCTCAAGTACCTTTAAAGTCACCACAGGACACAAATCCTAAATCAGAGGAAACAGTCATTATAACCTCAACCTGACGCTTCACTCCAGGCTGGAAGGTTCTGGGTTCGATCCCCAATGCCCAGAGTCTAATACGTAGGATTCTACAGAGCAGGAATCAAAATGATTCAATAGCAATTTTGACAAACAGCAATGCATCCATACATTTAATAAGGTTTATAACCATGTGGTTTTACAGGAAACTAACCATCACCCTATTGATATGATTCAAAGTTATTCATATTTTTGATCTATCATGGATCAGAGTGGACTACAGTACCTTAGTCGTCTTCCTGCTGTGATGAAGTGAGCCACAGCAAACCGTCCGACTCGTATCAAGGAACTGGGAGTTCCCCTCCCAGTTCATACTCCTCCCAGACATGAACTAACATGCTTAGGTGACTGATCCAAGAACAATAACTGTATTAAAATAAGAACGATGGACAGAGAGCTGTGATGTGTAGAAGCTCAGAGAAAAACCTAGAGACACTTGATCGTTCAACCAGTATGGAGAGACACTCAGTCACTGAGTCAGCTGCTTCTCGACAGAAGAACCATCCGAACATAGATCCCATGTTAAAAAATTAAGTAGAAAAGGCTTCCTCTGCTCTGTGTCTGCTGAACACCTCCATGTACAATCCTCCTCCGTCCTTTAAAGACATCATCACCTTGTTTATATGTACACTTTATTTGCGGCAGTGTAAATGTATGAATCACTAGAATCTATACAGTAGATGGATGATTTCTCTTTTCAGAAGAGCAGAGTACTGAGTAGAGTGTCCTCAGAGTACACGATACTCAGAGTACAAGATACTCAGAGTACAGAGTACTCAGTAAGGGTTAGCATGTTGTACTGGCGTGTGATTCTATAACAGACTAGGTATTTAGTTTACTTTTTCCTTCATTCATTCCTCTTAAATGAGTCATCTCGTTTGGTTGGATTCGTCTTGTATTTTTTCCTTCCTCACACCCTTTACTGGGTGTGACTTACACCCTTTACTGACAGGTATGGAATGGCCAAGGCAAGGCACACACACACACACACACACACACACACACACACACACACACACACACACACACACACACACACACACCCAAACACACACACAGTCCTCCTAAACATCTCATTAAATTACACATTTTATTATAAATGCAACCCCTCCCCGACCGAAATGCACAAGCCGCTAATGTCATCAATCCTGACACGTCCAAACAGTGCCAGTTTCACAGCGCAGTCTATGTGGCTTTTTAATTTACCGTGCCTCTCGATTGCCCGGGACAAGTTGGCAAGCTCCACGAATCCTGTAGTGAGTCAGGGATTGTTAAGGGAGCACGAATCCTTGTCAAAAAGAAGACACGGCCAGCAAAATAGTCGCTGAAGTTTGCTGCTGCCAGCTAGCCACTCTGTTCGTGTATAGTTTTCTTCATTGAACGTCCGAAAGAAGCCTTGCTTTCTCTCCCCGCGCAGTTTCAGCTTCGGTGTTGGCCTGCCATCGGATTTTATTTTGATTTGCTGCTGTTGTGGTAGTTTGGTAAAATTATTTTTAAGTAAATAATCTAAATGTCCACCTCCATAACTGCACTTGCTAAGTAGGCTACTCAAAAATTAGAACAATTCAAACATGCTAATTTCGCACTATTTGTTTTGTTATAATTTGTTCGGTGACGTTGATAATGATGCTTTGATTTGATTGGTGTGAAGCCAAGGGCCGAGTATGGCAAGCCGAATTGTCATTTATTAACTAAGTTTGACTATCCGGAATTTACATTGTAGATATCAACAACTTCATTCAAGATATCTGTAATGTAGTTGTGACTAGTCGAAACGACAGTTAGAGATATCTGTAATGTAGTTTTGACTAGTCGAAACGACTGTTAGAGATATCTGTAATTCAGTTTTGACTAGGCGAAACTGAATTACAGATATCTGCAATGACTTCACGGAAAACGACATTCAACTCGTCACACATCTTAAATGACAATTGCAGATATCTGTAATTCAGTTTCGCCTGGGCAGAATGAAAGTTAAAGATATCTCAAACGTCATTTGAGTGTTGGGCATTACGTTTTAGATATCCAGAAATACGTAATTTCCCCTTGCCGCCATAATCAAAGAAGAAGTGGGTTCATTTCCGAATGGAATAAGAAAGGAGCAGTCATGGCGTTGGCTGTGATCGAAAAGATCACGAGAAAATATGGAGCGATGTAATCAGTGAATTGTGTGAATGATGATTGAACAAGGAGCTGCTCCGCTCCCGCTTAAAGTAAACGGTCCTATAATTTGTCATTACAGATATCTGAAACGTCATTACAGATATCTGAAACGTCATTTCGCCTAGTCAAAACTCGAATTCAAGATATCTATAATTCAGTTTCGCCTAGGCAGAATGAAAGTTAAAGATATCTACAATT
The DNA here is from genome assembly GCF_031168955.1 of Gadus macrocephalus. Taxonomy (NCBI): domain Eukaryota; kingdom Metazoa; phylum Chordata; class Actinopteri; order Gadiformes; family Gadidae; genus Gadus; species Gadus macrocephalus. The sequence continues at coordinate 1,550,684 of NC_082388.1, forward strand.
GTAGATATCTCTAATCAAAATTCCTTTCAAGATATCTATAACTTGATAATAGATATCTACAACGTCATTTTGACTAGTCGTAACTCCAGTTAGAGATATCTACAACGTCATTTTGACTAGTCGTAACTCCAGTTAGAGATATCTACAACTTAATTTCGCCTAGTCAAAACTTAATTTAAGATATCTGAAAAGGGACATGTAGATATCTTGAATTGAGGTGAATTAAAGATATCTTGAACTGGAATTATGACTAGTCAGAATGAAATTGTAGATATCTCAAACTGGAATTACAGATATCTACAATTCAGTTGCAGATATCCGTAATTCACAAAGTGGATATCCGCAACTGAATTGTAGATATCCGCAATGAGAAACCCCATAGACATGAATGGCGAAAATGACGTAATTTCGCCTAGGAGGAATGTCTTTGTGGATATCTGAAATGACAATTGCGGATAGGAGGAATGTAGTTGCGGATATCCGAAATGTTAGTTTTGACTAGGCGAAACTGAATTGCAGATATCTGCAATGTAATTTCCGGATAGTCAAACTTAGTTAATAAATGACAATTCGGCTTGCCATAGCCGAGGGGCTTCCCTTGGCAACCTCCTGACACCCTCCCGACCAATCAGAGGAGGGCAGTGTCATGACAGTAGCCTCACCTGATTGGTAAATTCTTTCTTTTTTTTTCACCAAGGGATGCCAGCGCGGGCTGGCTTCCTCGCAGTGTTCAGTGTCGTGTTTCGCCGCGGCTTCAGTTTATAACAGGGGCGCAGTATCGCGCATTGTGAAATGGTCAATGAGAGGAGAAAATGGGGAAGAAATGACAGCAACACAGCACAAAATAATTAACGAAACTGTTAATATAAATGTTTTTATGGGATGACAACTACAGCCTAAAATAACAGGGAAGCCTGGCTTCCCTTGGCCTCCGGGAGAAAACGCCACTGTGTGTGTGTGTGTGTGTGTGTGTGTGTGTGTGTGTGTGTGTGTGTGTGTGTGTGTGTGTGTGTGTGTGTGTGTGTGTGTGTGTGTGTGTGTGTGTGTGTGTGTTGGGGGGGAATAAGGGAGTGGATAAGTGTATGATTGCATCATTATGCATGTAACTGTATTTGTTCAGGAGGAGGCACTGTTGCGCCAAATATGTCATGGAGCCACGTGTGGCTGATGACACCACTACCTTATAAGGGGGATGTTACCGTCCTCTATCTCTCTCTGTACCTGACTCTCTGGTGTGTGTGTGTGTGTGTGTGTGTGTGTGTGTGTGTGTGTGTGTGTGTGTGTGTGTGTGTGTGTGTGTGTGTGTGTGTGTGTGTGTGTGTGTGTGTGTGTGTGTGTGTGTGTGTGTGTGTGTGTGTGTGTGTATTGTGCGCGAGCGCTGCATTCATAACATTCGTTTTCACAGAAAACACGTGACCCGCGCTGAGAGGGGCGTATCCCCGTTCAGTTCACTTCCTCAGGACGGTCTCGCAGTGAGGAGCCTTTCTTTCACTTCCTTTCACCTGATTAACTAGTTTTAGAAACACTTTAACCTCCGTTTCTTCCCTTACATTTATACTTTTACAACTTAATACCGTATGGACGCAATATAACACCGGATTAGATACGATAAGGTAAGGTAGGCTGACAGTTTACTAGCGTTCATATTGTCTTTAGGTTACTGGTATATAATAATGAGTTTACTGTAGAGAATACAACGTTTGTTCATGTTTCACTGCTTTTCTGACCCGTGTGGTAAATTGAACACTGCGTTCAATATTCAAGTGATTTGTTTGTCTTGATGCAACTCCAAATTAAAGGAAGGACGTGACAGAAGTCTTTTGAATGTGCTTATGTTTAATCACAAGTTAAATATGTGTGCTTAGACTGAGATTAAGAGTTTTATAGATCCTCCTAGTAGCCTGTTGCTGGACTGTACCACTTTCACAGGGGGGTTCCTGTCGGTCTATACTCGATTCCTATGGTTTAAACCACAGCTTAAACACACTTTATTGATGGGACATTTTATTATCTATCTACGATGTGCTACAATATAAAGTTGTAACAGCTTATTGTTAGTGTGATGGATAAGAGCCGGATCACAGCTGACTGATATAAAGTTATATCATCTTATTGTTAGTGTGATGGTTCAGAGCTGGATAACAGCTGACTGATACAAAGTTAGAACAAATTATTGTTAGTGTGATGGTTTACTGCAGGATAACAGCTGACTGATGTAAAGTTATAACAGATTATTGTTAGTGTGATGGTTTACTGCAGGATAACAGCTGACTTATATAAAGTTATAACCGATTATTCTTAGTGTGATCGTAGCTGTAGCTGTTTATTTTTCTTTGCCGCTGCTCAGGTGTGAGATAAGAAAACAAACTGGGCAAATTGACTGGGTTTAAAGGAATCTCGCTCTTCTGTCAACAGTGGTAGCATGAGATAATGACACACTAGTGTTTGACACACAGACATTACCTCTACCAGAAATAAGTAAAGTCGATATACTACTGGTGCGGTGCTAATTTCCATCCCTGCTAGCTAGGCTAACTAACGTCAATTTACCCGAGATAAAATGCTCATTGCACAGCCTGGAGTGCTCTGTCGGCGTCCACTAATCCCTTCTAATTGCAGATATCCCCTTCTGTCTCCCTTCTGTGTTCTTGGAAACGTTAGGCTTTTTTTTTTTTGGAAAAGTGAGGCTTTTCTTGGTCCCTGCCAACTTTTTTTTTTAAGTGTACAGATTGTATATTTAAAAAGAACATTTTATGCACACCACACCATCAGTAGTTCACCCGTCGACGCCATCTTGTCTTTAAAGGAGACATATTATGGTGTTTTCCCAGCAAGTAAACATAGTATTTGAGTTCCAGAAATCATGCTTTTGAAGCTGTTTGCTGGAAATAGCTTTTAGGAAAAAAAAATCTTGCCTACCGCTTAATATAATATTATATCTAATATCACGGCCAAAAGCTATCTGCGCCTCGGATGATATGAGTCATAGAGATGTCTCTGGTACTTCCACAACAACTAAAGACTTGTAGGGGGGTAGCACCGGTGCTAGCAAGCAAAAAAAATCAGTAGCACAAAAATAATTTCGGTAGCCCACATACTATAGTCAAAATATATATTTTATTCAGATATAACTATATGAACAGAATAGGACATATATACAAAAGTAAGACAATCTGAACAAATTTAACAACAGTAAAGTGACAATGAACATATTAATAATAAAGTGCTATGAGAGCCTTTTTTTTTCAACATCAGCAGCCAGACGTGGTGAACACATTCAATAAAACTAAGTAATTATTGCAAATTTAACCAACACTTATTTATTAATCTCTGATGTCCCTGCCTTGAGGCAATATTTACAAAACAAAGACTTCTTGGATTAGTCGTAGACCAGCCAATTGAAAGTTTTTAACCACTGGGGGTTAAACCTGTACGTTTTCCCGTTGGCCGAGACGGAGTCATGGGTGGAGTCGGCTTCGTCCGAAGGTGCCGGTTCCGTGCTTGTGGTCGCCGAGTCATTCTCGTCCATACGTGGATTTTTTTTCAAGTTTCCTTCATTATTTGATGTAGGAGAACTTCCGAATACAGAGAAATACCTTTTAATTTTTCTGTTTTGCTTAAAAAGTGAATTTCCCGCGACCGTTACAAAGCCTCTTCCTAAACGTGCGAATGTTCGGGAAATGTCATTTTTTAGTAGTTGAGCGGAACTGGCGAGCCGATAATTCAAAATACATTTCCCTACATGCATCGCTCCAATCATGCTCCCACACACTCGCGCTTAGCAGTACCATTGAAAGCCGTACAGAAAGACGTATTTTCTTTCGGCACGGGTCCTTCTCACCCTTTCGCACCGGTGCGAGTGGACTTGTATTTATCTTCGCACGTTATATATTTTTATAGCAAATGCGATCAAAACTGTCGCACTGTACAGCCCTGCAAACAGGCGTATTTTACGCGTGGTTTGATCTCCAAAACTGCTACATTTTACGGCGTTTTTTACGGCGTAATGAAGGTGGTACGTGACTAAATGATGGTGTTTTCTGTCGGGGATGGCTTGCCATACCCCCACGCCGGGTGTGCGTGTCTGTGATCACGTGTGTGCGTGCTGCTGAATAGTTCTTCAAGGAAAGGGTTCAAATCCGGGATAGCTTTTAACTCACTTTATTGTTAAAGTAGGCATGTTTCGGTATGGTAACTGAAGCTATGGAACGAAAGTCGAGGAATCGTGTTGAACACGTGTGAGAGATAATAACTTTAGCTACTTCGAGCCACGGGCAAAGGCCCGTGACCCTCCGCGGGTGTGGCTGAAAATCTCTGGCGCTCCACCTCGAGTCCACAGGTAGAGAACGTCAAGTGGGCGTGGCCTATGTAGTGGGCGTGGCCCGGGGTGACGTAATGGCTTCAGCTTCTTCACCTAACTAAAGGTGATGCCTTCTGTGGTGGAGCAGCCTTCAATAAGGTCTTGCTCCCCTTGTGGTTATGTATAGTATTTACAGCTTATATGTTTGGTCCTGCTTCATTGGGTCTATGTGAGGGAAATACACCTTGTGCTCTTAAAATACGTAACAATCCCTCCTTGGTCATCTCAGATGACCATACAATAATAATTTAAATCATAAACACCATTTACCACACCGAAAACATAGTCAAAGTAGGATAAATCATCAACACCATCAACCGTGTGGAAACAACTATCGAATAGAGAAAAACCACTTCGCGTCCCCATAATACTGAAACGGTATTCACATTGTGGGTCTCATAGGAAATACAGGTCATTATTTAACAATACAACAATGAACATATATCTTGTTATCATACAATCATATGGTCAAACAACACACAAACAAAGTATCCATAGAAATCCTAAGCTAATACCCTTCGGTTATGTGCTACAAGGTCATACAATTTTCAACATGTGCAAAAGTAAAGTAAAAATTGGTAGTAATAATACAATTTTAAAAATTAAAAATGATTGATAGGCTAGCATGGATTTGGGTAGTTCAGGTGATCTTTGTGTATTGGTGCGCTGTTGCATGTGGGTGGTTTTGGGCGTTGTTATTATCGTAGCCATTGTTTCTTCTGTCGCCGTCGGGCCTGTAGTTCATGAACCCAAGACTCGTCCCTCCTTGTCAAGGGCTCAGCTCACAGAGAGGTTACTTTTACATCATGGGAGCCTCCAAGCAGGTTCTCCGTCGTCGTCGTGTCAGCAACAGGTGGCCTGTAAACAACCGTCTCAAAGAAGATCAACAGTACCATTATCAATGCAGCATTTCAGAAATAACGGGTTGCACTCGCAACCAAGCAACACTACACAATAACAAACATAGTCTGGTATGGTTGTTTTAAAATTTGTTATTCAAGTAAGTCCGGGATATTGATTATCTATACAGGCGATTCTGCTAGAATAGTATAGGTGTTGACTATTCTACATATTACATGACATTCTACATGACTCTGTCCAGACCCTCTGCTCCTTCTCCAGCATCACAAAGGAAGAGGTGGAGAACGTCATCAGGAAAATGAAGCCATCCACCTGTGCACTAGACCCCTTCCCTACAGCTCTGCTGAAGGCCAACATCTCTGCTGTCTCTCCACTCATCACCAATATCATTAACCACTCCCTCCTGGCCGGCCATATCCCATCTGCATTAAAAACTGCTGTCATCAGACCAACATTAAAAAAACCTACCCTTGATCCAGAAGTCCTCTCCAACTACAGGCCCATCTCAAATCTCCCATTTCTGTCAAAAGTTCTGGAAAAAACAGTTGCAGCACAACTCCAGGATCACCTCATACAACATCACTTGTTTGAAAAATTCCAGTCTGGTTTCCGCTATGGCCACAGTACAGAAACAGCCTTGGTCAGGGTCACAAATGACCTCCTGATGGCAGCAGACACCGGCTCCCCATCTCTCCTCATCCTCCTGGACTTAACAGCTGCTTTTGATACGGTTGACCACAATATTCTCCTTCACCGCCTGCAATACACCATTGGACTATCAGGAAATGTAAAGAACTGGTTCACCTCGTACCTCACTGACGGAACTGAGCACGTTGCCCTGGGCAAAGCAAAATCACACACCAACAACGTCACCTGCGGTGTCCCCCAGGGCTCGGTGTTGGGCCCCACACTGTTCTCACTGTACATGCTCCCCCTGGGTAGTGTCATTAGCAGGCATGGCTTATCTTACCACTGCTATGCTGATGATACACAGCTCTACATCAGGACAACCCCCACTTCTTCTGCCCCTCTGCCAACATCCACACTGACCACCTGCCTGGAGGAGATAGAGGCGTGGATGAAGCTCAACTTCCTACAACTTAACAGCCATAAAACGGAAGCCATCCTTGTTGGCACGCCACATCAGCTCCGCTCCCCCACCATCACCAATATCACCTTCTCTGGCAAAAACATCCCCCTTTCCACATCCGTCACCAACCTCGGTGTTAAAATGGACCCACAACTTAATTTTGACACCCACATCAAACACCTCTGTAAGACAGCTTTATACCACCTCAGGAACATCGCCAAACTCCGCCAATCACTCACCCTGGCTGATGCAGAGAAGCTCGTCCATGCCTTTGTCTCCTCCAGGTTGGACTACTGCAATGCACTCCTCATTGGGATCCCTGGCAAGAGCATCCAGAGGCTCCAATACATTCAAAACAGTGCTGCCAGGGTCCTGATGAGGGTGCGCAAGCATGACCACATCACCCCCATCCTGAAATCACTGCACTGGCTCCCTGTCCCACTCAGAATTGAGTACAAGGTCTCCCTCCTCACCCACCAGTGCCTTCACGGACTTGCCCCCCTCTACCTTCAGGAACTCCTCACCCCCCCGACAAACTCACGTACACTCCGTTCAGGATCCACTCACACCCTCCAAACCCGACATACAAAGCTGTGCACCATGGGTGATCGGGCCTTTTCTGCTGCTGCCCCTAGACTATGGAACGCCCTCCCTGACCACCTGAGGGCTCCACAGACTACAGCTCTTTTTAAACGGAACCTCAAAACCCATCTCTTTAAAAGAGCATTTAGCTAAACTTTCTTTGAGGTTCCCCTTTTAATCGTTGTTTGTTTTTTGTTTTTTTCTCTGAAGCACTTTGAGATTCTTGAATATAAAGTGCATTATAAATAAAAATTATTATTATTATTATTATATTACAGCTGGATAGGGTCGGGCCCCTCAGGTGATGTATCGTTCACTTTCATCGGATCATATCTGATCACCATGTAAGCCTGAATGGCACTTGGCGCTTCTGTAGCACCCACTGCTGTGGTGATCAGCAGATGCAGTAGCCCTCGTGCACAGGGAATACAACGGCAGCCGGTGACAATTAACACGGTCTCTGCATTTATTCCCGCGACGGGCACTTACTGGATCATGCCTTTCCACCTCCCAAACATATTCTCCATCCATCCTGTGAAAGGGTCATTAATGCCGGAGTTCTCTGCCAATTCTTACCTGAGGGATTGTAATCATGCCAGCGCCCTGGCCACCAACCCAACCGGAGCTGTGTTATTGGGGATAAAAGTACAACATGTTGTGCCTATCATCGCATTTACCCCTCCTTGCTCTGTCAATAACATTTCCATATCTATATATATTCCTTTTAACTTTATCTGGCAAAATGAACGAAGTGTTGCTGATTATGATACATGTAATTTATCCAAACTATATATATACATATTTTTATATGGTGGACAACCAAAACAGAACCGATTCAAATCCTGCCGTTATTTGATTTCCTCATGTGACTGTTACTCCTTGCTCGGCGGACGTAGTTTATAGGCTCCGGGTGTGTCTGCATCTGGTTCTGGAACTTTTGTTTCTATTGTAGAAATACAAACTCATGTACAGCAGTTAGTTGTTCAAAAACATATTTCCTATAATTCTATTTTGAATTGTTCTAATGGAAGTCCATTATGGGACCCTAGAAATGTAAGTGTAAGCATGAATCTAACCGTAAGCATTACGTGCAAAGTTAGCTGTGTCAGAGTGATACACGGTACTCATCTTGCTTCTGGAAACAGTGGACCTGAAAATTGTATGCGTTTCAAATATGTTTGTATTATAATTGATAATGCCTCATTTGTATTCCTTCATCTAACCAATTCTATTTAGTGCTTGTACAGATTTTAAATTTTTGTTTTGAGTGTCCCATTCCTTATTCTGAGCTGGTATCAACCTTCAACCTTGATTTAATATTCACACTACAGTGCGAGTGTGTGTGTGTGTGTGTGCGCCCCGTCCTGGGGTGTGCGTCACGCTTGGCTTGAAAACACCCAATTTACCGCAGCTCCTATCTTTCTATCAGAGACAGGGGCAGTTCCTGTGAGGTCTTGGAGGCTGTGATAGGCTATCACAGAGAGGGGCGGTACCTGTGAGGTCTTGGAGGCCTTGATTGGCTATCACAGAGAGGGGCGGTACCTGTGAGGTCTTGGAGGCCTTGATTGGCTATCACAGAGAGGGGCGGTTCCTGTGAGGTCTTGTGGGCTGTGATTGGCTAGTACAGAGTGGGGCGGTTCCTGTGAGGTCTTGTGGGCTGTGATTGGCTATCAGAGAGAGGGGCGGTACCTGTGAGGTCTTGGAGGCCTTGATTGGCTATCACGGAGAGGGGCGGTTCCTGTGAGGTCTCGTGGGCTGTGATTGGCTATCACAGAGAGGGGCGTCTCCTGTGAGGTCTCAAGGGCTGTGATTGGCTATCACAGCGAGGGGAGGTTCCTGTAAGCCTGGGGCCGCTAGAGTTAGAATGACCGACATTTTTAAATAGATTTCATTGTTGTCTCAACATCTTAGTTCAAAAGGCAGATACAGTGATGTGTATTCTTAATCTCTCTTCTGCTCTACTTTTTGACTCAAGTTCAAGTTTATTATTATAGCCATTTCAACAGTATATAAAATACAGTTGAAAGGAATTTGTTTTGGTGTGCTCACATGTATTACACAGCAACATAACAACACAACATTACAAGACAGAAAGCCAAAACGGCACATAAATAACAAGGAGTACAACACTTAACACACATGAAAAACACACAATGCATGGTTCGCGGGGAATGACAGCAGTAAAGTACAGTACAGTGGTGCAAAAACTGCAAGTGAGGTAGACCATGAAGATCTTAAAGACCTTAAAGTGCTTAGTGCTGCTGGAGTGAGTGTGTGTGTGTGTGTGTGTGTGTGTGTGTGTGTGTGTGTGTGTGTGTGATGCGAGCGAATGTAATTTCAAAGTAACAAACAAACAAACTCAAAGCCGATGCATGCATCCAAAACTTTCTGTTCAAAACCAAATAAACAAATCAAAAACAGAGTCGTTATTCGCTTCAAATACTTTTTCTTTTCAAAACTTGGGAATTAATACAGCGCGGTACCGAGCGGTAGAAAACAATGTTGGCGTCTCCTGTGGCTGCCTTGCGCACCTGCGTTATATTACTTAATATGACTTTGGCAGTAATGCTGCGCCATGATGCGTGCCTGCCTGCTTTCAGCGAGTAATTAATATTATTTGAAATTATTTTTATTTGTTGAAAAGATATTTATCAGTCACAGCACTCACAGCAGCCTCTTCGTGTAAGTCGAGTAATTTAATGCCAACCGTAAATCTTGCATATCAAGTAGGCTAGCAAACACCGTTGTCATTCAACTCAGCGTCTGCTGACTTTCTGCTTAATGTGAAACTCATAACAAGTCGTCATGTATGCAAGCGTGTGCGGTTTCGTTTTTTTAAGTACTGGTCAGGGGTTGACATTAAGGTTTCAAAAGCACTTGCCCGTCGGGCAAGTACAGGTCAGGTTCGACTTGCCCGAATGTGATGTTCACTTGCCCAAATTATAATCAGAATCTTGAACAGGCCTCTTTTTGCCAGGCATGCGGCCTGGTTTTGGGGGGGCTCAGAAAAATCATCCAAGCTCAGACTGAAGCTGAATGTTAGCTTCCACACATGTTGTGTTTAAAAAATAACAAACTTCCCTTTGTTTATTTATTTATCGAGCGGTCACATCGTGCCATGAAGTGATTTCAGTCCACCGTTGCAACCTATTAAAGCTATCGCCAAGTTATATGTAGACCTGCGTGATTTCATGCAATTGTACTTAACTAAATGTCAGAGGTAGTAGCAAAGATATCGCGTTTCTAGTAGTGTTGTCAGTCACGATACTGGATTTTCTAACTTTGACACTATACCTGGAAAAATATCGATATTCTATACCATTTTCGATATCAGGGAAAAGTTTTTTTTCAGGAAAGAACATACCCAAAGTAAATAGAGTATATCTCCACAACTGCAAGGGCGATAATGTCATCTTTGTTCCAAAAGAAAGATTGTTGTGCAAGTGAAATATTCAATGGGGATGATACTTGGTTAAAGTGAATAAAGCCATGGAAAACAGCATAAGTGGAAGATAACATATCCACCTGAAATAATTATCAGTTGGTCGTTATTATTTGGGAGCGATGTCTTACTCTGAGACACAAATAAAGGTAGATATCTTACAATTTTGACACTTTACACCTCTATTTAAATTTCAGGGCAAATATATTCGAATGCACCAAGCCAAACACTCGCAAATAAACATATAGCCACTAGATTGCGCTGAAGAATATGTTTTCTGATTGAAGGCAATTTACCTATTTCCTAAGAAACCTTCTCTTATTCATTGATTGAAAATACCATGTTTAGTTGCAATTTGGCCCAGACACTGGGTTATCTGTTTATGGTTGTTTATTCGACCAGAATCAACTTTGTGGACAAAAATCACAAAGGTAATACTTCATTTTTGGTTGTTAAAAGAAAAGGGGACGTTTCTTCTTAAGTTGTTATTTGCGAGTTTTAGTCACAGAATGATATGGTTTGGACTGTTGGAATAAGTGGAGGCTCAGCTTTCATGTAATATATAGATTGTGAGGGTCCAATTTCGTGAAAAAGATCGCTATTGCTGTGCATGTGCACAGTTATGAAACCCAAAACCGTGTTCTTGCATATGACTTTCCTTGGTAATTTGCCTCAATCCAAAGTACTTCCAAACTGCACTCCTCCATCACTACTCCATTTTCCTTCTACCTAAACCGTTCGCGGAGGCGCTGCTGCACTTGCGATGCTAGCTTTGTTGGCTAACCTTTAGCGAACACCTTCGAATCACGGCCAGAGAACGCACTGCGAGTGACAGAAGGCGGGGCTATATTCGCACTGAAGCGATGCGGGTCTGTTAACTCGCTTTCCGAGAGAAGAGAAGACGGCGCACTGATCAATTGCAAATACTTATATTTTGTGTTATTTTGCGGCAAAAGAGGTTGTTCTGCAGTTTTTAAAAACATTTGAATAAATAGCCTTTATATTAACATCCACCCAAAATCCACTTGCCCGTTCGGGCAACCAGAAATCAATCTCAACTTGCCCAAATATGACTTTTGGTTGCCCCGGGCAAGCGGGCAACCGTTAATGTCGAGGCCTGCTGGTTCGAGAAACGTTTAGCACCGGAACCGTTCGAAAAGTACAGAGTAGGCACCGGTATCGGATAAAACCCAAACGATACCCAACCCTAGTTGTGACACTCATCTGTTTCAGCTGGGCAGGAGTCAGAGACCACTCATTCCATGCTAAACTGGTTTAGACACATGCATGCCTTATTTTATATAAATTAATAGAGGTTTACTTTGAGAGTGAATTATTACTTGAATTGAAATGCAAAGTGTCCAAAGTAACACGACGTGGAGGCACGTCTCTCTGTACGGAAACAAAGAACAAGACTTTATGATTTAATAGTCAGATTCAGAAAATTATAATGTGAGTCCACCAGGTTTACTGTAGTCCTCATTATAAGGTGAGTCCACCACCAGGTTTACTGTAGTCCTCATTATAAGGTGAGTCGACCAGGTTTACTGTAGTCCTCATTATAAGGTGGGTCCACCAGGTTTACTGTAGTCCTCATTATAAGGTGAGCCCACCAGCAGGTTTACTGTTGTCCTCATTATAAGGTGAGCCCACCAGGTTTACGGTAGTCCTCATTATAAGGTGAGTCCACCACCAGGTTTACTGTAGTCCTCATTATAAGGTGAGTCCACCAGGTTTACTGTAGTCCTCATTATAAGGTGAGGCCACCAGGTTTACTGTAGTCCTCATTATAAGGTGAGTCCACCAGGTTTACTGTAGTCCTCATTATAAGGTGAGTCCACCAGGTTTACTGTAGTCCTCATTATAAGGTGAGTCCACCAGGTTTACTGTAGTCCTCATTATAAGGTGAGTCCACCAGGTTTACTGTAGTCCTCATTATAAGGTGAGTCCACCAGGTTTACTGTAGTCCTCATTGATGCTGTTGGCAGGGCGACATGTTGAAGATTTCTGATTGAAACAACAAGAATATACAATATGAAAAACAATTGCATTAGAGTTTTAAAACCCTATTTTGATCATAAATAACCAAATTAGATACAAGATTCACTTGATCAGAGTTCACCTACACCCCCCCCCCCCCCCCCCCAGAGCAACCATTGTACTCACTTATTGTATCTTGTACGTACTGGCACTTAATGTGCACACTATTTTTGTGTTGAGCTTCCGGGCAATTTAAGCATCTTATCCTAGCTATCTCTGTTGTATACGGGGAATGGGTTAACCTAGTGATGGTTAGTGCTTGGCAATTGGTTCTATGAACATCCTTACCCACAGAAATGTATTGTTGTTTCACTTTCTTCTGACAAATGTACTTATTGTAAGTCGCTTTGGATAAAAGTATCTGCTAAATGCCCACAATGTTAATGTAATAATAATGTAATGTTTTTTAAACTTGACAAAACATGTTTTCTAGGAATGGCCTCTGCTCATTTCTGCTCTGAGGAGGACTTCTCCTGTTCCATCTGTCTGGATGTGTTCAAGCGCCCAGTCTCCACACCATGTGGACACAACTTCTGCAGAACCTGTATTATAACATTCTGGGATGAGCAAGTCCAGTACAACTGTCCTTTTTGCAACGAGCTGTTCCACACAAGACCTGTTTTACGGGTTAATACCTTCATATCAGGGATGGTTGATCAGTTTAGAAGTTCTGTACGAGTCAAAGAGCAGCCTTGCGTTGAACCCGGAGAAGTTCCTTGTGACGTCTGTACTGGGACCCAGCTGAAGGCAGTGAAGTCCTGCCTGGTGTGTTATACCTCTTACTGCCAGACCCACCTGGAGCCACATCAGAGAGTCTCCCATCTGAAGACACATCAGCTGGTCGACCCTTTGGACTGTCTGAAAGACAGGATGTGTAAGAAACACGACCGCCTCCTGGAGCTCTTCTGTCAGACTGACCAGGTGTGTGTGTGTGTGTTGTGCACAGTGACAGACCACAAGTCACATCCTGTTGTACCTCTGAAGGAGGAATATGAAGTGAAGACGGCCCAGCTGGGGAAGATAGAGGCTGAAGTTCAGCAGATGATCAAGGAGAGACAAGGAAAGATTAAAGACATCATAGGCACGGTGGCCCACAGCAAAGCAGACGCAGACAGAGAGATAGCCGATGGTGTGCAGGTCCTCACTGCTCTGAGGCGCTCTGTTGAAAAGTGTCTGGATGATCACAACAAAACGGTTCAAGAGAAACTGAAATCAACAGAGAAAGAAGCTGAAGGCCTCATCAAAGAGCTGGAACAGGAAATAAAAGATCTGACCAATAGAAGCTCAGAGGTGAAGCAGTTCACCCAAACTGAAGACCACTTCCACATCCTCCAGACCTTCAGATCCCTGAAGGATCCTCCACCCACCAGGGACTGGACGACGGTGGAGGTCCGTCCTCCATCATACGTTGGGACCTTGAGGAGAGCCCTGGATCAGCTGGAGGAGACACTGAACATGGAGGTGAAGAAGATGCCTGACCTGAGATCAGCTCTGCACAAGTGTAAGTGTCTGTCTGGTTTGATTTAGGGCTGTCAAATGTACATTCAATATTACAATATTCTTCAAATATAAAGAAATATTTTACATTCAAACTAAATTAAACATGTCAGATGTTTTTCCCTTAAGATATGAGTGCCACAGTGTAAAATAAGGTTGAGAAAATACCTTAAATTAAAAAATGTAATGCAAAACAACACATAGCATGCTTGCACACTCACAGCCAAACACAACAACGACAAACAAGTTCTAAAGTGGTCTGCAGAATACAGAGCCTGTGTAACATAGTATCTTTAGAATTCTATGATCTAGACGTGGACCGTAACACCAACCCCTCCCCTGCACACTCGAAAATCTTCCTGCGCGTCTGCGTGACACTTTTTTAGCCAAGTGACCGTGTGTGTGTGTGTGTGTGTGTGTGTGTGTGTGTGTGTGTGTGTGTGTGTGTGTGTGTGTGTGTGTGTGTGTGTGTGTGTGTGTGTGTGTGTGTGTGTGTGTGTGTGTGTGTGTGTCCTACTCCTGAACAGCTCTATGGTTTCACATCACTGTCATTGTGAGCATCGGACTGCTGAGTATTCTCCTCATCTCCCTGCGCTTCAGTGAGTCTAAATCATATCCTCCTGAATAGAATTACAATACAGAATAATCATATCAATGATTGTAATAGCAATGATAATGTTAAATTTTGTTTTTGCTAGATTTAGTGATAATAATGGGATTAGCACACATACACCGCACGCACACACATAAACACAGCATACACACACACAATCCACCCACACGTGCATGAACACAAAGGCACACGCACACGCACACACACTGCACACACGGGCGCGCTGATGCAAACGTTTCAAGTCAAGGGCAGCGCAGGACACCGCATACACACACGCCACATACACATGCACCCATGCACGCACACACATGCACGTGCATACACATACTGCACACACGCGGATGCAGATATTTTAAGACAACGGCAAGATTGACGTAACAGCCCCGCCGTCGACACACTCTCCCACCTGAACCTTACATCAGGGCCGGCGCTGGCCGTTTCGGAGCCCTAGGCGACTCCTTGCGAGCGGGGGGGGGGGGGGGGGGGGGGGGGTGCTACGCTGACGGTTTCGGGCCGCCCTGACAATTGCTCCCGCGCCCCCTCGCTTCTCCGTTCGCGTCGTATATTTTAATTGATATATTTTTTAATTAAGGGCGCCACCAGAGGGCGCCCCCAACGCATTTGTCGCCCTAGGCGGTCGCCTAGCTCGCCTATGCCGATCGCCGGCCCTGCCTTACATCATCGACACTTTTTGCAAAACGTTATTTTTTTTTTAAACATTCTCCACCTCCTTGAGCCTCCCAAAATGTCTTGTGATATTGAAATCCCCCCTCCCCCTGCCGACTGTTTTAGTTGTTTTATTTTTCTTATGTTTTATGTGAAGGCTATGTGTGACTGTAGACTACTGCTGCTTGTCTTGGCTAGATCACTTGAAGAGATGTTTAATCTCAATTAAGCTTTCTTCTGTTAACAAAAAAAAAAACATCTCACGTCAGGTAGCCAATGTACAATCTGCAATCTTGCCCTCACAACCCCCCCCCCTCCCCCTCCCCCTCCCCCTCCCCCACACAAGCCCATGCTTTAGTTCACTATGGTTAAGTTGTTTGCTGCCTTAGCTGTTGTAACATGAACACAATTTTCAGCTTTTTGTAATTATTATTTCCAACTAACCAATAGTAGTTGCCATGCATTTTACAGTACATGCAAGTATCAATGCACTTTGAGCCCTGAATAACAGTAAAATCTATTGAATGATTCATTTGCATGCATAGTATACTACACTTTCCATTGAACAATTACCCCTGTAACCCAACAGTTAGTTGAACATTATATGGTCCCGTCCTTCCACTCCCTGTTTTCTCACCCTGTTTAAACAAGAAACCAACTGCATTTGTCCCAGTCTTTGTGCTATGGGAAATTAAAGGTCCCATGGCATGCTACTTTATGGATGCTTTAATATAGATATTAGTGGGCCCCAAACACAGTATTTGAAGTCGTTCCCGAAATTCAGCCGTGGTGCAGAATTACAGCCACTACGAGCCAGTCGCACATTGAGCTTCCCCCAAATGCGCCGTTTCTGTGTCAGTAGCTTTAATCCAAATGAGGCGGAGAGAGGCGGGTCAAGGAGGAGGGTGGGGGTGTGGCCTTGAGCAGCTTGAGGCCACGGTACCATGCGCTCTGCTTACAGTGGATGATTCACAATGGCGAGGCTCACAACAATCAATCCCTTTCTCCTCAATGTCATGGTTCATGTACTTCAGGGAGTCAAAGCCAAAGTTCCTTTTCCCCAATTCCATCTCAACCATGGCGGAGATAACCCCAACTACAGTCTCGTTGTGGGATTACTAGAGACGTCAAAGAACCAACGTTTTATGCGCCAAAACATCAAAGCAGAACGGTTATCCAAACTACAAAGCGCCATGTGGCGCTAGCATGGTCGTAGCTCATTGTCTGATTGGCAGGCCAAATTTTCTGGGCGGGCCAGTCAGAGAAAGGGGAGGTAACCTGGCCCCTTCTGACGACATATGGGGCCACATTACAAATCAGCACGCCTTTTTTTTAAAGGCGAGCAGGATACCTTGTGCTCGTTTTACATCGAACGCAAGTTTTAGCCACTGGGAGACGATAGGCAGGCTAGTGAAACTCATATTAATGTTAGAAAACCTCATAAAGGGAGATTTTCATGCCATGGGACCTTTAAGCAATAAAATACTCTCTCCTTCTCCGGTATCGTTCGCGACGCCCTTCTTCTTCGTCTTTTCTTCAATTTGTCTCTAACTCATGCTCTAATCTTTCATTGATCAATGCTTCGGATGTTGTGAATGCAACGGAATATATGATGCATCGTTGCAGTAACATTCAAGATGATGGCGATGAGTTCTGCCCGTTCTGCCTCTGTGCTGTCTAGGGTCAAACTAAAACAAACTACAGTGTCAGCGGCCACACTTATCCCGCCTCTTGCAAACTTAGACCGTACGTCATATTCCGCCCCTTGCAAGCCGACCCCCCTTGATTCTACTGATGTCTGAACGACATCGATGTCTGCATTAAGGCATCAAGTGTGATTCACCCTCAGGGTCTAATCTTCTGATCTACAAATGCTGCAAACTTAAAATTATCATGCTTGCTTCATAAAGTGAGGAGAAAATTATTATGCTTGCTTCATTACGTAATAGGTGAACCAATATGTTATTTATTGTGACATTGTAGGCAAAATGTTATGATATTATACGTTCAGAAATTTGATACATTATCGACCAGGGTTTCCATATTATAGCTTTGGGTTTTAGTAGAGGTTGAGCGCGGGCATCGCACACGCGGACACTCTAGTCTTACTTCTATATAATAGCAGGCCTGTCCGACCAGTTACTGAAGTTCGTCAGTGTGCATGTGCCAAGCAGCCTGCAGCTCTCACACACACAGCACACGCAAACGCATGCATAAACCGCAAGCACGAACATACACACTGCATATACACACCGCACACACACAGCTCACACATGCGCACATGTCCACGAACATACACGGAAGCACAGACACACACACACACAAATACGCACACACACGCGCTTGCACACAAACGCACGCGCACACGACGCACGTCAAGACAAAGGCAGCGACACACTCGCCCAGGTAAGAGGTTATGTTTTTAAACATAACGGCTCCGCCATCAACACACGCGCAGGTAAGAACACACACGCACGCGCACACACCGCAGCGAAACTCGCCAAGGTAAGCCGTTATGTTTCTAAACATCTTACTGCTATATAATAGCAGGCATGTCGCACAAGTGATGGAGCGTTCACACCAAATGCGAAGGGGCGACATGACCTGTGCGTTCACACCAAACGCGAAGGGCCAAAACGATTCCGTACGCGTTGACGTGGTTTTGCAGCGCCACACTTTTGCTCGAGTTGAAATATTTCAACTTTGCCGCGACATTCGCGTGATGACAGCCAATCAGCGTTCAACAGCATGGCCACTGAGTGACGTAACGTAACAGCCAATCAGCGTTCAAATAAAATTACATAATTTAATATATATTATTCTACTTCATTTAAGAATGCTCGATTCTGATTGGCTGGGAGGGGTGCATTAATCCGGCATATTGCCCGCTGACTTGTCGGTTCTACTTGCTGCTGACTGAGCACAGTAGATCAATACGCCGCTTGTATCGTTTTCTATCACATACATTTCCAAAATGAGGTCCATAGTCAAAATAAACCATGTGCATGTTTGTGCATGTTTGATCGATCGTCATTAAAGCCGACTTGATACGAATGTAGCAACTACGTTATTAAACTAGTGATCAGATCCAGCCTTGTGTGGTTGCTATAGAAACGAGTTACCTACAGCTGAGCTAACGTTATTCACCGTAGTTCTAAAGGGAACTACTTTTCGAGGGAGATGAACTTAAACAGAGTATACATTTAATAAGCATGCAATACGAATAAGAAAAAGGCTAATTATTAAAGTATTTGAATTGTTTTATTATGTTGGCCGGCGCGAAGTAGAATAAACGGAATAATCACCTCAAGGCAGGGCAATAAACAGTTTGATATGCCCGGCTCGCGGAAGGTTACCGGTGCTATGGTAACCGGTCTTTGTGTTTTCCAACGGTTTATTAGCAAAGGTATCTAATAAATCGCGGTCTAATCAATACTTCATTCACTGCCTCTTCCGTGGTCATTACAATATAATGAATCGACTGCGTCTGGTTCTCCGACGTCCCTCCCTCTTCCACAACAGGTAAAGACATGCTACGTGGTTACCTCGGCCGTGGTTGAGAATGAATTGGCATAAAGCACCGTTGGCGGGCAAAAGATGCTTGCTTCATAACGTGAAGAGAAAATTATTATGCTTGCTTCATTACGTTATAGCTGAACCTAAATGTTATACATAGTAACATTATAGGCAAAATGTTATGATATTATGCACTCAGAAATTTGTTTAATTACAACTAGAGGTTGAGCGTGCAATGCGCACGCTCAACCTCTAGTTGTAATAATAGCAATGATAATGATCGTTATTGTATTTGTTAGATTATGTGTTAAGACTTTACAGATACTAATATGAATAATTGTAACAATAGCAACGATAATGATATTGATAACTGTAGGTATTGCTATTTTAATTAGTATTAATATTATGGACTTTGTGTTTGGTTGGCTGTGGGTCCTGTGATGTTTAGGGACGATGTCATTCTGTTTTAGAGCTCATATCTTCTGTATTCCTCTGTCCTATCCTAGACTCACCGTCACCCTGGAGGGAGGGGAGAGAGCACTTACTGGATGAACTCGGTGAGGGTTTTATCCAAGTTATTAAATCAATCTCGTCATTAACATTCATTAAAAAAACACCTTCTGCTTCTGTGATTCATATTGTGGTCTACTAAGGTCAGGTTTCTATTGTCGTCTATTAAGGTCATGCTTCTATGTGGTCTGTTAAGGTCAGGTCTCAGGGTTGTTTGTCCGTAACGATGACGGTAAGATAAGCTGTTCTCTGTTTGTTCAGGATGTTCTTTTAAATTCAACAGAGGAATTGACACTTCAGGGCTGGATGCTTTACGACAAGAGTCTCTACCTTATTTCTACTACTAAGAAGGGCTGGAAGGCCAGTAGAGAAGACTGTCTGCAGAGAAAGGCAGACCTGGTGGTCATCAACAGCAGAGAAGAACTGGTGTGTGTGTGTGTGTGTGTGTGTGTGTGTGTGTGTGTGTGTGTGTGTGTGTGTGTGTGTGTGTGTGTGTGTGTGTGTGTGTGTGTGTGTGTGTGTGTGTGTGTGTGTGTGTGTGTGTGTGTGTGTGTGTGAGTGAGTGGGAGGGGCACATTGTGTGAGTGAGAGAGAGAGACATTGTGTGAGTGTGAGAAAGAGAGAGAGGGAGAGATTGTGTGTGTGTATGGGTGTGTGTGACTGAGTGTTTGTGTGTGTGTTCATCTGTGTTATCATAAAAACAGATGCTATTACCTTTGGAAACAGGCGTTTGTCAGCAGATTGATGGGTTCTTCCTGGATTGGACTGAGTGATCGAGAGACAGAGGGGACCCTCAAGTGGGTGGATGGTACCCCCATGACCTCAAGGTAAGGCTGAAGACTCTACTCCGCAGCATCTCTTCTCTGAGAGTGACAGACTGACCTCCACTGTCTCCTCCTCGTGGTTCTCAGTTGGAGACACGTTAAACCACGCGATGACGGCGGAGCAAGAGACTGTGTCGTAGCAGGGGAGGACGGCTGGTCTGAAGAACCGTGTAACAGACTGCACCACTGGATCTGTGAGAAGAGCGTAGACCTGGATCATCTGGAGGCTGAGCGGAACAAAGAGGGTCCGTAGACTTTGTTTGTGTTCATGAGTGGAGACGATTCCTACTTTCTGTTCTCTGTGCCGTAGACACAGTAAATACACTTTAATAGTTGAAAGGTTGTTGGATGTGTTTAGGTCTACTAAGGTAAGGTTTCTATTGTGGTCTACTGAGGTCAGGTTTCTATTGTGGTCTACGGAGGTCAGGTTTCTATTGTGGTCTACTGAGGTCAGGTTTCTATTGTGGTCTCCTAAGGTCTGGTCACAAGGGTCAACCCTTTCTGGGTTAACTTGCACTAGTTTCTATTTGAGCTGCTGAACGGTTTTGCATTATCTACTGCAAGCTCCGCCCCCAACTCGTTAATCTCTGCACTGGAGTGACTTCCCCTCCCTGGGTAATCTTTGTAGACACTGCTGTGATACTCAATCATGTATGAAAAGGCAGGCGAGAATACTGGGTGTGAATCCCCTGGGTTGCCCTCTAGTGGACAGGTGTTAGTAGAGTGTGAAGGGAGTGTCTGACGCTGCATCTCTAGATCCGTGTTGTAGACGTTCACTCCTCTCCTCCTGGTTTCTTCAGGTTCAGTGATGCCCACGGAGGAGGAGGAGGAGGCCCCCAGCATCACAGAGTTCCACTCCTCTACCCACGTGTTGCCCGTGGGCCAAACGGCCAGCTATACCTGCCACGCCGGCGGCACGCCGGAGCCCCAAGTAGAGTGGCTCCACAACGGCAGGCCCCTGGAGAGGGGCGGCGTAGACGACCAATCAGATGCCTGGGTGGAGAGGGGGTTCCTCTTCGTCAGAGGGGTGAGGTATGGCGTGAACACGGTCTGCTGCACAACGAGCAACAGCGCTGGCACGGCCAATCACACCGCTGAGCTGCTTGTCTTTGGTAAGATCTGGATCCAAGAAGGGATCTTTGTTGTTGATGTATTCATAATATTTTTGTTGATGTAATCATAAGACTGTTGTTGATACATTCATAATATTGTTGTGGATGTTTTCATAACGTTATTGTTGAGGTGTGTGTATCTATGAATGTGTACATATGTATATCAGTGGAGGCTTCTCCATTGAGGAGAGGGAGGAAGATCCTCCCTAACATTGTTGAGAATAAAAAATGTAGATTGCCCCAACTATTGTAATGAATTAATGCCCTTAAATATGACTACTTTATTGCCTTTGAATATATAATGTTCGTTTCCCTGGGTAAAGGGACATTAGCACCCCCTATCGCCTATTGACAATTACTTCAGGGAGGAACGTCCTCCCTCCGCCGCCGTTGACTCCCATTCATTTTCCCGAAAGTACTGGCGGCCGGTGGATAACATGGGTTTCAATGGGAGAGAGGAGGAAAATCCTCCTCTGAGTGGGTGGGACCTTAAGGGGTCTGATTCGGGCAAAAATCGATCCGTCTGCGCTATGAACCAATAAGCAGGATCCCTGGATGTTGAGCAGTGTTACCAGATTGGTCCGTTTTCCCACCCAATTGGGCTACTTTTAACCATGTTAGGCTGGAAAAATTATCATTGGGCGGGAAATCTGCCCAATCTGGCAACGCTGTCGATAACAAACCCGGTCTGCATTGCCGCGGTGCTCAGTCTGAGAGACGCAGAGCAAGTGAAATCTGCGATAGCGAGATCCTAAATGCACAATGGAAACATTGGAGACGGAGGACATTGTTAACGTCTTATTACAAAAACCATTCCATTCATTCAGAAAGAGGTAGACCACTTCCCAAAATCAAGGTCATCAGAAGTAATGGCAACGTCAGTGTTGTGAGTGCTACATGGTTTGCTAGGTACGCATGACTTACTGGTAGCATTACAAGCAATTGTAACTGAAAATAAACATAAACATAACATAACTTCAGTCAGTGAGGGCAAAAATAGGCCCAATAATAGGCCCAGATTTTTTTATTTACTTTTACAAATCAATAGTAGGCCTGATTTGACTAATATGCTTTGCATCCTTTCCTTCTCAAATTACAGTGATGCCACTGGTGGCTTTGTATACATTTTGTTCACATAACTCCCTCCCTGCTATTTTGTAGTTCACCAAAACACCCTGAAACAACTTGAGTCTCACATTCTTATGCCACCATACACCAACAGTGCAAGCAGGCCAATGGCAACCAAGCGCGCAGTCCTTCCTCCCTCACTTTAAAAACCACCAGCCGCCACTGATGTATATGTATGTATGTGTTCAGATCTATGTATATGTACATAGAGCGTAGGAGAACAGTACTAGTGATGATGATGATGAGGATGAAGAATGGTTCAGCAGCTCATCATGTCTGGTTCTCCCTCAGATGGCTGTGACCTCACACTGGACCCCAACACGGCCCACAGACGACTCTCTCTGTCTGAGGACAACAGGAAGGTGACGGCGGTTGGAGTGGACCAGTCGTATCCGGATCACCCAGACAGATTTGACTACTGGCCCCAGGTGTTGGGTAGAGAGGCTCTGACTGGCCGCTGTTACTGGGAGGTAGAGAGGGAAGGAGGGGTTGTTATAGGAGTGACATACAGAGGAATCACAAGGAGAGGAGGGGGTGGTGACAGCAGGCTTGGACGGAACAACAAGTCCTGGGGTCTTTATTGTTCTGATGATGGTTGCTCTGCCCGGTACAACGGTAGAGAGACAGTCCTCCCCCTCCGCCCCGCTGGCTCCACCAGAGTAGGAGTGTATCTGGACCGGCCTGCTGGCTCTCTGTCCTTCTACAGAGTGTCCCCAGGTGGAGGAGGGTCCTCAGACACACTGACACACCTCCACACCTTCTGGTCCTCCTTCACCCAGGAGGACCTCCTCCCGGGGTTCTGGGTATGGTCGGGGTCAGCGTCTCTGGGGCTCCCGGGGCTCCCGGGGCTCCTGGGGCTCCTGGGGCTCCCGGGGCTCCTGGGGCTCCTGGGGCTCCTGGTCTCAGTCCCTCTCGGGGTTCTGGGGGGTTCACGTCATCACGTTCTGGGGGGGCAGCGTCTCTGTGATCCTTTGTAGAAAAATGGGGGGGGGGGGTGTTAAAAAGTGTTTGTTTGTTAAAAAGACCCCTCCGCCCCCGGCGCACACAAACACCAACGCACGCACACACACACGCACACACACACACACACACACATACACAGACACACACACACACATACACACACACGCACACACACACACAGACACACACATACACACACACACGCAAGCACGCACGCACGCACGCACACACACACATACACGTTCACACACACTAACACACACATACACATTCACACACATACATACATACATACACACACACACACACACACACACACACACACACACACACACACACTGAGAGGACTGATGACTCTGTCTCTGTGGCAGTTATAGTCTCTCTCTCACAAACACACACACACACACACACACATACACTAAAAACACACACACAGACATAAAAAAAATAAAAAAACACACACATACACACACACACAAAAAAACACACACAGACATACACACGCGCACACACACAAAAACACACATACACAAAAACACACTCACACATACACACACATTGAGAGGGCTGAAGACTCAGTGGGCCCTATCTTGCATCTGGCGCAAGTGACTTAGTCACTGGCGCATGTGTCGTTGCTAGTTTACAACTGGCGCAGAGCGTTCTTTTCCCACCACCGCCACTCGCCGGTAAATTAGGGATTGATCATGCGCCCCAAGGGGCGGTTCGGCGGAAGGAGGAGGCGTGTTCTGGCGCAAACGGTATTTTGCCGTTTCTGAATACCATTGCGCTACTGACCAGGAAATACCTGGTTTAAAGTCAGTGGCGCGTTGTTCAGATGCTATTTTAAGGGCGCATGCATACATGCGCATGCGATGCATACGGATTGCTTGTGCACCTCGCGCATACACTTTGCTTCTCCCATCTACCTAGCCGCACATTCTTGGTAAATTATTTGGGAAAGAACAGCTGATGCAGCGGTAATAAGTTGTACTTTTAAATCAATGCATCTGCAAACACCGTACAGCAAACACATATTTTCTTGACAGAGACATCGTGTAGGCCTACATGCCCATAACTTTTAGGATTGATGAGTATTTGATCGTGAAAAACATTGTTTTACCGCCAGTGAGTGTTAAAAAGAATGAATGAATGCGGGCGTGTGTGTGTGCTTTGTTTAAACACACACAAACTAAACACGTAACGCATAATACAATCAATGGCAATGTCTATTACCGCGGGGACACATGCATATTAGGATAGCATACAATACTGATAAGAAACAATGTTTATAATGTATTGCGTATATCATTAAATAGAACCACAGTTACCGCATATCATATGTTATATCATATACGTTTTCTTTGCCGAAATTAATTTGAGGGCTCAGTATTTCTGAAGTTGTGGAAGAAAACCCCTTATTCCATGTGTGAATTAGGCCATATTATTTGGCAATAAACTGAGCCATTTGCAGTTTGAAA
Organism: Gadus macrocephalus; assembly: GCF_031168955.1. Lineage (NCBI taxonomy): Eukaryota > Metazoa > Chordata > Actinopteri > Gadiformes > Gadidae > Gadus > Gadus macrocephalus. The sequence goes on from NC_082388.1 coordinate 1,575,366, forward strand.
TTCATGTGCATCTGTCTCATCGGAGACTGCAGACGCGCTGTCAAAATATCAACTCGTCCGATTCAAATGCGCTCATGGCTCTTAAAGGGGATGGGAGCTGGCACTCTCATTGGTTTGTTGGACGTTACGCCCAAACCACACCTACGGGTAACTAGGCTGCTTCAGACCAACCCTTTTGACACTTGCTCCGCGACGCAAATGTCATTTATCCGCCTGTAAAATAGCGATAGCGCCGTAGAACCGCCCACAAAGCTACTTGCGCTTTTCGCTTCCCACTTGCGTTTCAGACCGTTAAAATAGGGCCCAGTGTCTCTTTGGCAGTTATAGTCTCTCTCTCTCTCTCTCTCTCTCTCTCTCTCTCTCTCTCTCTCTCTCTCTCTCTCTCTCTCTCTCTCTCTCTCTCTCTCTCTCTCTCTCACTTCTTTAAAGTATAGCATGATAAACCATGAAAAGACTTTTAATATCTCCCATAGTTAGAGAAGCACATTTATTATTTGAAATCTTTGTGTAATTTCAGACGTCACCAGTTTTGGTCTTAAGATTTACAACCTGATTTAAGGCAGATTTTATATTTGAATCATAATAACCAAGAGGTCTATGGGATAATGTTGCATGTTGTAAATTACTTTAAACCGAATCTTGATTTTTTGTGCACACATACGTGCACACCTGTTGATGATTTGTAAAGTCTGCTGCTTCTATTGTTTATGTCCTCATGTTTATTGTGTACATGTAAGGGACTATTTTTCTGTCTTATTTGTTAATGAAGCATAATTGCAATAAACAACTCAGTGGATCCAACTGAATGTTCTCGTGTGTTCAGCCGATGATTTTTGTTTTATTAGTGAATTAAGGGCGTTTAGCAGACGCCTATAATAAGTCAAAGATGAAAGAAACAACTATATATCTCTGTCGGTGCAGTAAGGATGTGAGAACCAAGTGCCAAGCACTAACAATCGCTAGGATAACCCATTCCCTGAATACAACAGAGAGAGTGAGGATAAGAGACTCTCCCTCTCCCTCCATCTCCCCTCTCCTCCCTCTCTCCCCCCATCTCTCTCTCCTTTGCTCTCCCCCTCCCCCTCTCCCTCTCTCCCTACCTCCCTCTCTCCCTCTCTCCCCCGCTTCCTCTCTCCTTCTCTCCCCCCTCCTTCTCTGCCTCTCTCCCTCTCTCTCCCGTCCCTCTCTCCCTATCTCCCCCTCTCCCACTCTCCCTCCCTTCTCTTTCTCCCCCTCTCCCTCTCTCCCTCTTTCCCCCTCTCCCTCATTCCAGCGCCGGCGTCACCGTGATGATATGATATGAACTTTATTCGTCAGCAGTGCTGAAATTTGTCTTGCGTCCCATCAGCCGTTGCATGTAAAAACAGAAAACATGAATTACACACATTGACATGACACATTGAAACACAACATATTTACATACATGGGTACATATAGTCGAGAGCACATTGTCCACCACTTCGCCTATCTCCGGTTTAGCTTCACAGTCGATTGATGGACGAAATACTTTTTTAGTCTAACCTTCTTGAAAGGTGGTACCTCGTATCTCCTTCCTGAGGGCAATAACCTGTATTCAATATACAAAACATGACTAGTGTTTGAGGTGATGTTTTTTGCCAACCTCAGCCTGCTGTTGTCATACGTGGAAGTATTCTTTGCCGAAGCTCCTGAAGTGGTTGTCCAACAATCTTATGAGCGGGATATGAGCGGGATTCGCCAAGCGGCCAACCGCTTGGCGAATCCCGCTAATATCCCTACTGGATTCCTCCAGCGGGACCCCGCTAACCTCAGTGGCGGTGGCGGTTCCCCTCCGATATCGCGGTCTTTCCGATAAACGTCCGCCTTTTCTCTGACGTTTGCTTCTGTCGGACTGGTTCGCCGCCGTGACGCCGTTCTGACCGGTTTTACCGCGGACCTTGGCCAGGATGTCCGCCCATTTCCGTGGGTCGATCTTGTTGCTCGCCACGTTGACCCTCCGGCGAGCGTCCGCCGCGGGCTTCCTGGCGTCAACGCGAGGCTCGACGGGTTTCCATGGCACCGCCGGCCTCCTCCACATCGTCCTGAACGGATGTCCTGCCCCCGTCTCCGGGATGGGACTCCTGCGTCTACTGACGTCCGGTGTGATCGACTTCCTGCCTTGATCGTCCCCGGATCCGTCCACGGACTCCTCGGTCCGCCCCTTAATCCTCGTCCGGAGTCCGGACGCCGACTGTGGTGACTTCGCCGACTTCCTCTGCGTCATTCTCCTCGTGCCGGCCTGGGTGTCTGGTCACGTTGACCTCCATGGCGAGCGTGTCCACGCCGTGTCGGTTGACGGCGACACATTAGTAACAGCCGCAGTCCGACGGCAGACACTGTGGCGGTTCCAGGTCCCGTGGCCTCGTGTTCCGGTTCTCGTCCCGCCCGGACTGGAAGGCCACTGTCTTAGTGCCCCGGGAGAGGGCTGCCCCGGCCGCGTCCCCCCGGGCACCACAGTGATGGCGGCGGCGCTTGGCCGGACCGGACCGGTCCTGGCCCCCCTCCTCCGTGGAAGGCTGCTGACCGGGTCGGGGGAAGAGGGCGACCTCGGCCCGTTGGGCCTCGTCCAGAGCCGCACCGAAGGTCTGGGGCCTGGTGAGGCCCACGTGTCAAAAGGAAATCAAAAGGAATAAAAGGAATAAAAGAGTGCTGTTCAGCTCAAAATATGTACCAGGATGGTCACCTAAAATAAATAAATGAAAGAAACAGATAAAAAACAGATGGCATAAAAAATGGGTCTTTGAAATAACAGGTTGAAATGAATGAAATAATAAATAATAGAGGGGAGGTTTTTTTTTCTAAAAAGGCCTGACGTTCTGTGTATTCCAACTTCTTCAGAGGCTAGGGTCTGGGTTTGCCTTTAGATCAAAGCCCCGTTAACCCGGACACTCAAATGGTGGAGCTCTCTCTGGGCCTTAACAACATGGAGCCTGGGGGTGGGAGGGCAGCGGGCCAGCTCCTTGCACTCTGCAGTAAGGCCTCAGAGCGCTATCCCCAAGACACCATCTATGTCCCAGACATCCACTTCTCCTGCTACCTATCCAGACCACAACAGGACACACTCAGATATCTCAACAGACACTTCTAGGACCACGCCCCTCACGTCTTGTATGGTACCTACCCCACCATAACCTCATCCACCACCAGGTCTCCCCATAACCCTAACCCTCACCCTGACCCCCACCATAACCTTCCGTCTCCCCCCCCATCCCCCCCACGACCTGTGGCCTCTGCTGTGGCCCCCCACCCAAACAGCTGACCCCCAGAGCCACCCTGGTGGGGGCCCCCCTCTGCACACTGATGGGAAGCCCCCCCCCCCCCCCAGAGTCCCCTCTTTAGACTAGAGGGGGGCAGCAGAGCACTAAAACACATCATTAACTTTCCCTGCATGGCCACGGCTCCACAATGGGTTTTATTGTGTTGCATGTTTCCTATTTCGGTAACACTTTAGTTTGATAGTCCACTGTTGACACTCAACAAGCCATCAGTAGATATTCAGTTGCATGTCAACTGTGAATGAGTTGACATTCAACCGAACTATCTCAACTGATAAGCAACATGTATTCAACTAACTGTAAGGTAACTATAAGTTGCACTATTAGTAGATGGTTAGTTGATATTTGACAGAGCTTGTTCAACAGATAAGAAACATGGATTCAACTAACTGTCTGTTAACTATAAGTTGCGCTATTAGTAGATGTTGTTTTGTACACGTAGCATGCATTCAACTAACTGTCAGTTAACTATTAGTTGCATTATTTATGGAAGTAAATCTGTGCCATCGGGTTTTGAAAATAAAAACACATTGAATTATAAGCACTGAATATTTATGCATTGAAATAACCTATCTGAATTTTTTGCCTATGAATTTAACTCTTTACATTTTCAATATATCATGTTCACCTTTATTTTTCAATGTTAAAAAATTCAACGTTAAAAAATTCAACGTTAAAATATTCAACTCAAATATTTTCAACGTCCAAAAATTCAGTCCGCCAAAGTCACCATCAAAATTCAGTGTACAGTGTTAACATCCGGGGACCCAAGAAAGAGCAATCGTTCCTAGATGCTAGATCGACGATTAGCCGTATTGCCCAATCAGCGTTGAGCTTGACCCGACGTCACTGGCAGAGAGTAGTGAGCTTGGACAGAAGCATACGGCCGACATCTTTCTTTATTCAGTGTGGAAATAGTAACATAGTTACGCCATTAAATGCTTTTATGGAAACATTTCTAGCGAGAAATGTGCATTTTACTTTCATAATGTTCGCTCGGTGAATGTGAAGGATGTTTGGTTTGATAGTTATGACGAAGAGGGAACGCTCCGTTCACTTGCATGGACAGAGTCTCTGAGCAACCTCAACGTCTTGGTGGACTATTTCTCTGCTGATCAACACTACAGACACTACACGAACAGAAATGGAGGTGGATCAAAATATCATCGTCGCCGTGTGCGGCCGTCCTGTCCTGTACGACACCACGATGGTGTCGTACAGGGACAGGAACAAAACAGAGAGGGCGTGGGTCGACGTGGCAGAGGATTTTGGCGTTCCTGGTAAGATCAGTGAATAATGTGTGTGTGTATTTTGCTTGGCTTCAGCTATCGGTTGTGTTCTACTATGAAAAAAGTTAGCGCCGGTTAGCGGTAGCACCAGTTAGCAGTAATATTAAGTGATACTACTACAACAGACTGTCCCGCTTGTCAGGTTACACAACTTAATATGTATATATGTTCTTGTCAGTGGACAGGAGGTGGAAGTCACTCAGGGACAGGTATAGCGCGTATTGCGCGTATGCGACAATTTTTGACACAAAATGGTGAAGCAACATTATATGCGCGTATCTCGCGTAAAAAGTACGCGAGATACGCGTCTGGTGTGGCCGCACCTTCAGGAATAGTCTTCAGTACGGCCGATTGGCACTACTGTTTAGTGGCAATGCAGTGTTTTATTCTATGCCTTTTTATTTTTGTATATTATTTCAATGAATACAATTTATTTATTTATAAAAACAAGATCTGGTCTTCAAATCTTTTTTCCAAATATAGGTCGTCTTACAATGGGGTTTGTGTTTATATTCAGACCAATACGGTACAGCGGGCGCTCACATGACGTTAAGCATTTCCTGGTGCATAATGTGATGCTTCAGAACCTAAAATCCTGTTTCTCCCCGTTGACACGACACATAACCGGCGTTTTCAGAAATCTCCACTTTGGCCGGAGTTTTTAGAAATGATCGTTTTCTGTGATAAGACAGGGCCTCAGACAGGGGGTGCTGCAGCACCCCCAGCACCCCTACTTCCTGCGGTACTGGCTATAGATACCTTTTTAATGCAAACATTTGCAGACACTATAGAGACACGGTATTCCACAGCACCATCGGACATGAGACAGAAATAATTTTTTGCTCTAATGAATCTCATGCGGAGATCAACTCCGTTAATCAACAGTTTCTCCTGAAAAAACATATCGACATGTATAGGGGATATCAGTTCAACGATACGACTTCGACCCGTATATTCACTCCTAGTCGTTAAGCCTAGATTGAGGCCTCCAGGAAGAATCTCGTCCATATGACCGTGTGTGTCTTTCTGGAATAGACCACAGCCAAATTGGGTGTCTAATGTCCCGTTTCCATAGTTTAGCAAGCATTCTATTATGCGTCTGTACGGATAGGTGTTTGACGACTGGGTGATAAGCCTATCACCTAGAGTAATATCTACTTGGGAGAATAACGTGCATCCTGGATAGTTAATCAGTCCCACGGCTGCCGCCGGAGCCAAGTCTGTTCCATCAGGATTAGTAATCTTGGCCCCAAGGGCGTAACTATGGTTTAGACATTGGGGGGGTCAAATTTTTTATTATTATTTGTTAAGTGCATTGCCTACAATTCTATATTTATATATGAAAATGTGGACATTAGTTTCGAGGACTACATTGACCATTTGAATTCACATCTAAAGGAATAGTGTAATAATGTAATGTCTGCCCCGCCCCCCCCCCCCCCCCCCCCACACACACACACACATACACACACACTTTGTTTTGGTTAGTTGCTTACTGACCTTAAACACACCTACCAATTACAATTATGCTCTTCCAGTAGTACTGTAGCAAAAAGGATAGCTTCCAATGGAAAAAGACCACATACCCAAAGCATGTAATAATGTAATGTCTGCCCCGCCCCCCCCCCCCCCCACACACACACACACATACACACACACCTGCCTGCATTGTGACCACACGTCATTTTATCAGAAAAAACAGCGACTCATATTTTAATTAGGCTACTCGTTTTATTTGCTCACACATTTATCACGGTATCAAGCTACTAATTGTCTGGAGAAAGAAAAAAACGTGTACGCTCGGCTGCTGGTCCAGTTTTATCCGCTTTTTAAGTAACCTTAAATTGTCCGTTACCTCCTCTCCAACACGTTAAATAACGTTACTTACATTCAAATGACTCACCTGATCACCTGCATGTTCAGAGCATGTCCCTGTCTGGCCACTGCTTTCAGCATGCCTGTCTCTCTCCTTCTCTCTCTGTGCTGCCTGCATCGTAACCATGTCATTTTATCAAAAGAACAGCGACTGACCTTCATGAGCTATATTTAATATTCTGCTTTTACGAGGCTACTCGTTTTATTTGCTTACTCAAAGCTCGGTATCAAGTTACTTACTGTCTGAAGAAAACTGCGTATGCTTGGCTGTTGGTCCAGTTTCTTCTGCTTTTTAGGTAACCTCAAATCCTCCATTACTCAACTTTACTTTCTTGGCTCTCACTGAAGAAAGAGTGTGGGGTAACCATGACAACGCAGAAAGTCGCGAGGTGGTTTCAAACTAAATCGCACAAGTGTACAATTAGGAGGGGGATTCACACACTTAACAAACGGAAATAAATTGAAAATAAATAAGACATAACAAGAGACCGATCCATTGACAGGGTTCATAAAAAGAGAACATATATTTTACATTTTATCCTTCTGTATATTGGGGGGGACAGGTTAGTATTTTCTCAACATTGGGGGGAACACGACCCCCCCCAAAGAATGCGTGGTTACGCCCTTGCTTGGCCCGCAGGTGTAAATACGTATTGTTTAGATCGATATAGTTTTCGCTACTGGCCGATACAAAGAACTATGGGACCACCATCTGTTAGCGCCGATAGCGGGGGTATTTCAATACATGTACTTTTTTCTATCGAAGTCTGCGTCAGCGGCAGTGAGAAGAGGTCCAGTTCGCTCTTGATGCATTCTTCGGACATGCTATGTAGCAAGGCCATTGTTATTCAGCCCCTGTTATTCTAGTCTAAATGAATATATCGTTAGCTGCCCCTCTAAAACGACGGTTTGACACCTTCCTGATCCTTTTAGGTTTGGCTCTTTTTTTGATAGATGCCAATCTTTTATTCTGTTTACGACGTTGTGCCGGTGCACGGGTACGCCCACAGCCTATAGGAGGATATTTTGTTGCTCTTCCGGCATATACCCTCATGCCTGACCCCTGCTGTTTGGGCGTAGATGCAGCATGGGCTATGTTGGTCATCACGTCACCTATAATACGTCTAGCAGCAGTCTTCAGATGAGGCTTTGCTATGCTAACCCCTCGCCTAAATAACGGAATAGCCATTCTAAAGAGGCTGCGGAACATCCCTCCGATGCCAGCGCCATATTGTGTACTGCTACCCTCATATCCAGGCAACCCACTCCCTGCTTGGTTTAAATAATACTGAACATATTTGTTCTCGTCGTAAGGCGGTCTATACCCACTCATCCCGATAGATTTGTATTCTGGTCAGACTTTAGATCGATTTCAATATCTCCAAGAGTGTCTCGGGAAACGTGTACGTAATGCGGCTTGTCGAACATGTGAATGCAGTGTCTCTTGCTAGTGTCGGTTATATTAATACTCCTTAGCAGGGGGACATAACTATCTCCTACCAACTGATGGTCGACAATGTCGCTATAAATAAACATGTTGTAACAACCCCCGTGAATGTCGGTGGGGTGGGGGGCATATGCAGCCTTCGACTTATGGGCTGGTTGCTGGACCCCTGCATTGAAACCCAGGATAGTTAGCCAGTTTCCCTCTAAAGACGATAGTTAGGTGATCGTCTCCTTCTACGTATATGCGGTTTCTAAAACCTTCATGATGTAGTATAACGCTACCGAAGGTAACATATTTGGCCAAAGTCTTGTTGATTTGCAGTAATAACGTACCGATACTATCATAAAGCCCACCAACTAATAGACATGATGTCCTCTGAGCCGTTTTACCATTGTTAACGGTTATCGTAGCGTCCTCGGCAGGAAAGCTTTGCCAGCTGCATGGGTACTATTAGGCCTACTTCATAGGGCTGCTTGGTGTGTATAGCTTTTGCTAATTTAGTTCTAAAATTCCATATCTTATTTTGCGGATAGATCCCTAGCGATGCATTACTCGCCAGAGTCACATAGAAACCCCCAGACACCTCCTTATCCATCGTACACTCTGGCTATACTGTATTGTATGTCTCTTTACGCTTCAACTAGTGCCTTTTCAGAAACCCATAATTGAATGCATCCGGCCATCCCAACCATTTGACATATAGTAGATTCTTAGACCCCGCCCTTTTTCTATCTATAATCTTTTCTATTTTATACACTTTGTTTTTAGACACGATAACTTTTTGTAGCTCTTTCTCATAAAATGTTCCCTGGACAGGGGCACCAGCATAGGCTTGTAGACAGGAGGACACCTCGCTATGCGCTGTGATATTACAAAATATTCATCTGTAAATGTCTGCTCATATCCTTTTCGAAATGTAGCTCTGACTTTTGAAATTCTAATCGTGTCACCAACATCGTATCTAAACACGACCATCGGCTCTTGAGTGGTTTTGTATAGTGTATTAAACACAGTTTACTCATTATCTTTATCAACGCTGACCGGGGTCATTTTTATCGATCTATGGTATGAATGGTTATAAGCATGGACCATATCCTGTAGTTTATCCACATATCGTTTGGAGTTGGCCGCTGTTAAATATCGCCACATGTTGGTTTTCAGAGTCCTGTTGAAGCGCTCAACTATACTGGCCTTGGTCTCGTTAGATGTAGAGAAATGTTTAACGTTTTACCGCTCCATCAAACGCTGAAAGGTCTTGTTGTAAAATTCTTTGCCCGCGTCAGTCTGCAGCTTCTCGGGGATACGCCCTTCGCTGAGAATATCACCAAAAGCTTTACCGACGTCAATAGCCCTCTTGGACGGTAATGGGCGAACCCAGGCATGTTTTGAGAATACATCGATGCACATCAGCAGAAAATGCACACCATCATTTTCGTGTGCATACTCTGACATATCCACTAAATCAGCCTGGAACTGTCTATCTACTCCGCTAACCAATACTCTCAATATTCTGCGGAAATGTATCGGTGCAGGTGCATGCAGGGATCCTGCTTCAGCAGCCATTTCTTAATATATTTTAGTGGTGGTATTGCAACCTCACTATGCTCGAGGGTCGTTCGTAGTTTATTGATACCGCCGTAACCCCCTGGTCCAGCGGGGTCATAATAAGTCTTGTGCAGCAGTTTATCCATGTCGTATGACTGCGACAAAAAACGAATACTGAAACACTGATCAGAGATATCCATCCTTTTATTTAAAATGTCTGCCCGCTCAAAACAATGCTCAGATATAGCTTACAGGCAGTTTTATTTTTCTGCACCATTTTACAAGACATCATTCGAGCAGTTCTAAGACACTCTGCTTTTGCAGCATTGTTCAACTTCAAGACAACCGATACAAATGCACATATACACATGACATGTCCGACGGTAAAACACTCCCCGTCTGAGAAATGGTTAAATATTTCAGCTAACATTAGATCAGTAGGCTTATCATACGAGAATTTTATGACCAAATCATTCCAATCCTTATACATACATTTGATATAAGCATTATGATGGACAAACGTATCATTTCCTATGGCAGCATACATCAAAACGGCTAGCCTCTCTGATACAGATTTGCTATCCGCATCATAAGCATAAGAAAACAAAATCCCCATTATAGACGACGCTTGACACCAGGCTTTGGTTTACCTTACGACAATGTAGTACGCCACATTTGCGTGGCTGCATACATCATAATCAGATGTTTAGGGGACACCCCTTCGCTGCTTACAAAATCCTGTTTATCAGTATCATAGGTGTCGCATAATAAATCACATAGCATAGAATCGACCACGCTATAGATTTTTCCTGGGGACACAGTTAGCCCTGTAGTGTACTTTAAAACAGTTTCTAAAAGTAGCAGGAAGGGGTATCTATCCAACATAACCCATATGTCATCGTAATGGGATTCGTAGTGATGATATGTCGATCCTTGCATGCAGGAATGGCGTCGTTGACTTGGACAGTCACACATGCATCCCCAGCAATCCGCTTGCTTCTGCACTGTGATGATGGCTACCACACAGATGCCAGTGGTAAATCGCAGAACAGCCAGCGACGCAGGGTTTAAACGGATCTGTGTCGATACAGGCCATCCGTCATCTCTCATAGCAGTGTCCACCTCCAACTCACTGTCCTCTCCTATGTGCAGGAAGGACAGATTCAATCCGGCCAGATAGATGGCATACTCTTAAAGCCAGTTGTGTCCGGGTTGTACGGCCTTTAAATCATCAGTCTCCATAGCCACGCCCCCACTTTGTACATGCTCATCATAGACCTGTGCTGCATAACGTATCAAAATATACCATTAGAATATGAAAAAATAAAAATTAAAAACAACACACATATTAATATCATACACAACCTATCAAAAATACATTTTAAAAAGGAAAAGTAAACACACTTAATACTACTATCATGTCACCCACTTTCTTATACCTCGAAGACATTTTCTAATGCTAACATAGTCCTAAACATACTCAAACACACCATATACCCCATCATCATCCCCAGTCAACTCAAACAGGCGCATTCTGTATTCATCAACAGTTGTGCTCCATGGATCTTCATTCGTCTTAACCATAGGATCAATCTCCTCAAAAATTGCACGTAGTGCTGAAAAATCAGCCCACTGAATGAAAAAGACATCAAAATTATCTGCAGCTTTTAAAACACTGGTGCGTAGGGGAGAGCTACCGATGCAATGCATATCATAGCACTGTGGTAGCTCATCTGTATCAACACAGCGTCTGAAAAAAATTAACTCCTGTGGTCTCTTCGTATGATAGTTTGCGTCCATGCGATGAATCCTCGATTCATACTGAAAAGTCCATTGGAATACATAGGGTCCTGCATTCCAAGTGTCCCGGACACCGTCTAGCTTGGGGCATAAATTAAAAAAAAATAAACAACACTCATGAACGTTCAACCGCCACTCTGTAGCACAATCTTTAACTTTTAATGTGACACATCCATCGACCCATGATATTACGTACTCCAAGCCGTATTCGCCAACGTGTGTGAATGAATCCCCGGCACTTCGGTCTCTCAAGCCTGAAACAGGCCTCGTTCTTTTGAGCGGAGCATTAAGCAGTGCCTCATCTCCATAACTATTGACATAGTTAGACACAGGCGTACTAAAGCTGGACGTACCCTCAGCCAACTGGCTTTCAGCTTCCTCAATGCTCGATGCAGAGTAGTCCATGGTGGGAGAAGACATGGCAGACATGGTACGAGGGTCCCTAGCGATCCAATTAGCGCTGTCTGATCCGTGGGTTTCATCTGATGAGCAGTCCATGTTGAACGAAAAGAACACTGCCGACAACCTGTTCAATGCTATGACCCTACAGCAGTCGTCTCGCCCTTTTTAAACTATTTGGGTCCACGCTGCACGCACACCCATCCTCGCGAGAAAACACACCCACCACACACACACACACACACACACACACACACACACACACACACACACACACCAGCACCCAAGCACCTACCAACACACACACCCACACACACACACACACATATGCACTAATTACACAACCTTGATTATACAGACCCGCACCCCAACGCCCCCTACAGGTTCAACACAAGCATTATACAAGTCATACAACGCAGGTGGGTTTATGCCCATCATAAACCCCCGCCCCCCTGCCCCTCCCCCCCAACCGGAAGTGGCTGTTTTTAAACCACCCCAGGTAGTGGATAATATATACTACTTCCAGCCCTACAGGAAATGACTCAGCAAGTGCTCCATCTCGTTGCACCTGCACCCAGCGGCTCGCTTGCAAGATTTTGGCCTGAAGTTCTTCCCAGACCTACACCCTAGCCATCCAACCTGCATATCTGAGAATCAGGCCTCTCTTTAATAATGACAAAAAGTTATGAGAGAAATACGCATTAACTTTTGTTATCTCATAAGCGGCGTGGTGCCGGCTCCTTTTGACCTTTTGACCCCAGACTTCTGGGGGAATAGCTGAATCAATTCATTAGTCAATCAGAAGTATGTAAATATCTTCCCGGTGGCGTAAGAGGGCGAACAAGGTGTCCCTCAACATCTACGCTTCCAGGCGATTGCAACGGTGCCACACATGAGCATATTCGAACATGTTTAATGGTTGTAATTAGCTGTCGAAATTTGAGGCCTTAATCAATAATGAGCAGCTATTGATTTGCTTCCCGATAAAAATTTGTGACAAATGACATGTTATTTAGCATCTACACGTTGAGCACGTTGACAGTCCATTTGGGAAAACTTTTTTCTCTAAGGGCTAGTACTCCAAATCTCGGATATGTCGTTCTCGGGGCCCCGGGAAATGTGTGTAAACATTTAAGTATTCCTGGCTATCTCGAAAAGGCCGGAAAAGGGGCTTGACCTCCAACAGTACAGTAAATGTAGATAAGACAGAGGTTAGTTTCTATCCACATTTTTTGTGGGATGGAGGTGTACATTTGTGGCTTAAGGTGTGTAGACACAGCTGGCCTGTGGCCACGTTTTTGAAGTCTGGGGTCAAAAGCTCAAAAGGAGCCGGCACCACGCCGCTTATGAGATAACAAAAAGTTCATGTGTATTTCTCTCATAACTTTGTCATTATTAAAGAGAGGCCTGATTCTCAGATATTCATGTTGGATGGCTAGGGTGTAGGTCTTGGAAGAACTTCAGGCCAAAATCTTGCAAGCGAGCCGCTGGGTGCAGGTGCAACGAGATGGAGCACTTGCTGAGTCATTTCCTGTAGGGCTGGAGCCACAGGTTGAAGCGTATGCGTCCTTTGAGACCCCCTTTGATAAAAGGGGGTCTCAAATGTTGAACCTCAGTCACCTATTGCATCACTTCCTTTAGGGCTTCGGCCTCCTATTTGATCATTATAGTATAATTGAATGCCCTCTTTCATATATATGATACCTCCACCACTGGGACGTGGCAACAATTCTCCAAATCCATATGGGGAGGGGGGGGGGATGCTTGTGGACAGTAGGGGTGTATACTCAACATAAATAGGAAGCAAACTCAGGAGAAGTAATGACATCTCACAAATATTTATTTAATAAATTGTTTCAAATAACCCTGCCTCGTTAAATCAATGAGCTTGGTGTTTTGCAGACATGGGGGACTCGAGCCACATTACTTGACTCAAGTCAGACTCGAGTCGCAAATTTGAGGACTTGAGACTTGCTTGACTAACACTGATAAAAGACTCGACTTGACTTTGACTTGGTCTTCAAGACTTGAGACTTGACTTAGACTTGAGACAGATGACTCGAAATGACTTTTTTTAAAGTTAGATTAAATGTTGGATATGGGATTTGCGATACGCCAGCCGATTTTAAAAATACACAACTCAAATGGTCCTACCCCCTCTCGTTCAACGCTGACTCTAACTCCACCCATTCCAAGTACATGGACGCGCAATCACGCAAGAGCGCAAACACAGATGCGCGACAGTGAGCCAGGCTAGCTGGGTTGGAGTTTAGGGTTGTCTTCTAGTGCTAGGTCCAAATGTGGATTAGCTAGTTAGCTAGCTCCAGTAGCTACCGCAGGATAACAACAAACAGAAGCTTGCTCTGGGTCACGAGCTTTGAGTACGTGCACGTGCACGAAGGGGTCACTCGCGGGAAGCGGGGGAGGGGGAGTGCAGTACGACCGTTTGATTGACGTACATACTGTCCAATGCCACTCGGTGGTTCTGAAAATCATTGGCTGGAGTTTTTCGAGCCCTGCCCGTTCCACAGATGATTGACTTGTTTAATTTTCATGTCAGTAGGCTACTTCTAACTCAGTGGCTGTAAGTGGGTTATAATAATGATTTCAAGTAATTTTCAAGTAAAATTACACTGTCAGAGCCAGAGCGTCAGACTGGGCTGTTCTCAGCATACCGCAAAACAATTAAGAGGGTTCAAGTTCCAGTCCCCAAATTCAGTTGAACCACTACCTGGACATTTGTGATGGACAGAGCTGCCTTCAGTTTTGGGCCTATTCACATAATGGTTTTGGAATGTTTTGAATAGTTTGAGTTATTGTTAATGTTAATACATTGTTATTGTTAATGTTGAAATAAAACTCAACTTATGAACCACTCACTCTACCGATTTTTAAATGTGGAAACTGGTTTAGATTATCAGATTTTTGTATGACTTGACTTGTGACTTGCTTGACCTGAGCAATGACTTGACTTGTGACTTGCTTGATTCTCACCACAGTGACTTGGGACTTGCTTGAGACTTGAAGGTTATGACTTGAGACTTGCTTGTGACTTGCACATTAGTGACTTACCCCCACCTCTGGTGTTTTGCTTTCCAAAATAGGTTACAGTAGAAGTCTAAACTGCAGAAAATAAAAACATCCAAGCTTAAGCTTAATTTTTTTATTATTTTTTTTAAACGATTTATGATGACTATATGCTCTGTAAGGTGACCTTGGGTGTCTTGAAAGGCGCCTCTAAATTAAATGTATTATTATTTTTATTATTATTAAGGATACCTTGGAATATCGGCCTTTTTTCGAACCATCAGACCCTAGTTTACGACAAAAACAACACAATTGACGGCAGCTCCTTTGCCGTGTGGTTTTTAGAGCCATGTAAGGATTAGAGGGGGCGGTCGATAGCAACCACCATAGCAACCATCACGGTCAAGTGACTGGATGCAGCCCCATTGAAAAAAATAGAATACCACCCTACACACACCTAAATATTTATTTATTTTCAGTTTTTCAGGAGGTGCTTCAAAGATACAAATGTTTCTGCAATAATCCAAAATCCAATGGCAAAACCCGTTGGCTTTTTGTCAAGGGAATCCAGGGCGATTCCGGGTTGGCCAACATACGTCATCCCTCCACCACTCTACTGTAAAAACACATGTTCAAGTTGAATGAGAATAATAATAATAATAATTCTGCCATAGTATTTATTTAAGGGGGGGGGGGGTACAAGTCTTTTGGCCATTCGTAGTGTTGATCAGCAGAGAAATAATTTGTCCGCAAAGACGGTGACGTCGCTTAGCATCGGAAGACGCTGGGGTAGACAAGTCACCGGACTACTACCCATGCAAGTGAACGGAGCGTTCCACGGCATTGAGAAGACCTGTGTAATAAAGGCCTATAATATTTCTGTTTATGGCATAGATTTCTCCTCAGATTAGGCCAATAAACCAATGGTAAAATAAAAATAAAAACGCTCGATCAAAGGCCCGGCCCGAGTATAGTGGTGGGAAATATCGGCCCGACACGGCCCGCGTCGGGCTCGGGCAGAGAATCTAAACACTGACTGGAACTACTTAGCAGGGCCCTGTACCACGAAGCTCGCTTAGAGGGTTAGCGAGGTATGTTGAGCTCAAAGCCTGGGTTAGTTGTACCACGAAAGTCGATCTCTTTTAGCGTCGCTGTATCACCATGGTGACTTATGCTCGCAACCAAACCTGGTCGGGAGCAGTTTTTCGGCTTAGTCTAGCCGGAGATCGGCTACTTAAATCGGCGTGCGCAGCTTCCTAGCCCCTCCTCTGACAATGGCGTCACCATTTGTCGGTGTTCCCGTGGACCTCGGCGCACTTCTCGTACAGACGTCTCTCCAGAGACAGAGGTTTTTACGGGACAGAACCGATCCCTTGGCATTGTCTGACGATATTCAGATTTCTGACTTTATTGTCATTGTGCAAACAACTAAATTGGGGTTCTTCATGAGAGATACAGATTCTCATCAGAGGGCGTTCGTTATTTGATCGTCCTTTTGGACCTTATGTAGACAATACTTACTGTTGCGCATTGTGTCTCCGTGACAGAGTGCTAGAGTGGAGGTAGCGCGTCAGTCTTGAATTTCTGCGCGGGGGGTTCGACTCCCAAGTGACGCGAATTTATGTGAAGCTTAAGAAGTCCCAACTCTCATGCATATGGAATACTTATTCACTAAAGCTTATGGAATTATATTTTTGTGCTTATTTCGAACTTGAACCCATATTTTCAAGGCCGTGCTGGCACCACATCTATGGGGGTTAAATGCATGATGATAGACCGGCGAATTTGAACCCCGGTCGCTGGCGTTCGGGTCTTATTCTAATCCACTACGCTACAGCCGCTACCTCTCAGCGGTTGAAAACATGCTCTACATTTCTTACATAGGGTGTATTTAAAGTGAATTCCCTAAATGATAGAATAAGGCAGGATGGACGTTGCTTATGCATTTTTAAATCATCATCATTCTATTTGGATTAATGGCGAACAATTCTGCATTTGGCATAGTTATTTTACAGACAATATGCAGAATCTTTTCACTTATACGCATATAGACTGCTTGATCTATCGTAAAGGTGAGAAAAATGACGCAAAAAACGCCTCTTTCAAGTGAACGCACACTGAACCAAAAGCGGAAAACCTGGTTCAACTAATTTAATCTAAAGTGAGCTTCGTGGTACCATTTAACTCTGATTGCGAGTTGCGGCTCTGTCGAGCCAGGTTTTCCCAAGAAAGCCTGGGTATGTTCAGCGAGGTTCGTGGTATACCCCCCAGGTGTCTGTAGGGCTATATCAGGAGTTAATGCACGCACTGCATCAGAATACGAGTATTCCCCCAGACTGTGGTCTAAACAATATTATTCACGAGTTATAATCAACCCCTACACATCAATATTAATGATAACCCTGTGGAAATTGCAATAAGTGAGAGATACAATTTCGCACGTTGAGCACACAGTTGTGTGACTCGTTTATTTAGTAAGAGAGAAACAGGAAATCAAAACGTGCTGAAAGTAAACAAATCCTGCATGGGCTCTGACGTCATGAGACGCTCGTAATCCTTAAAGGGACAGCGATCCCTGAACCACCAAGACAGTAAACGACATGCCTAACACAATTGAAAGAACAACACATAACAAAATACTGTAGGTGAATTATGTTACACTCACTACAACCCATTAAATACGGTATGATTTCTAGATGTCATGGCAACGTCCGCTCGCGACACTGGACTTGCGATCGAGGCATCGACGCGGACGTTCATTCACATACGCGGACGTTCATTCACCAAAAACAAGAGAATAGATGGCTAGATAAAATAAACATCAAGACATACAATTCTAAAAAGAACAGATGAAGCAGCTACCCTTTTTTCCTTCGGTTTGCCTACAGAGCAGCGCAGCTGCATTTAATATATCCGTGTATTGTCACAATTTCTCAGTATCAAAGGTGAAAGTAGAAACGGGTAGCCAAAAGCTGTCATATTGTTAGTTATCACAGACAATTTTAAGTAGAAACGGGTGGCCAAAAGCTGTCATTTGTTAGTTATCACAGACAATTTTCAACAATGAATGATCTGTACGGAGCTCCATAAGGGACATTAGGGAGAACGCACCCGGACAGAACCTTAGTTTGGAAGTCATGCTTAGTGACACGACAATTAGCCTACTTCCAATTGAAATACAAAATTAGAAAATAGGCCTACGTGTCCCTGATCACGTTTCAATAGATTGAATAACGTGACAGTGTCACGTATTTTCGTGAGACCAGGTTCGAGCGTGTGCATGGGTTGATTTGTGTGTGTCTCACGCCGAATGCATGAGACATGAGAGCCCTGTACTTACGTGACCCAAACCAGCACCGCAAACGTTCTCTCCCGCTTGAGATGACGTCTTTCTTTATAGGTTCATGGGTCTGATTCGCCGATTTCCCATGCTGATATCCCCGGAGATTCTCGGGCATCTTCGACAATTTGGCTATAGATTGTCTCATTACATGCTAAATAATATAATTATAGCCTAATTATATATATAGCCTATATATATATATAGGCAATATATATAATTAGGCACTATATATATATATATATATAGCATTTGTGGTTTTGGCATAAACATAACTAGGGTGCACTGTACTATCTGCGCACACCCTTTCTGAAGCCTCTCTCTCGCTCTCTCTCTCTCTCTCTCTGTCCCTCCCTCTCTCTCTTTCTCTCTCTCGTACCGTTTTGTGGAGCACTTTAATTGTCTGAGAACACTCCCATTCAGAATGCATTGGTTTACATTTCGTTCTGTGTAGCACGCAAAAAGTCGGACTATCGTGCAATCCTTCAATAGATTAACGTTCGTGCGCAGGAGCACGCAATCGCGTGATACCGGGTTGGACCATCTTGTATCGTCTACACTACCACTACCTACTACTACTCACTGCCCCGTGAGTTCACAGCAATCATCACCATGACGGTCTACATTCCCCCTCATGCTGATACAGATATTGCCATATCTGAGTTGCGGAGGAGGAGGTGATAAACATGCAACAGTCTCGCCATCCGTCAGCTGCTTTTATCATCCTCGGGGACATTAAAGCAAAGCTTTCAAAGGGTCTGCCAGAATTTAAATAGCATATTAACTTTCCGACTCGCGGAAAAAACACATTAAATCACTGCTATACTATGTTTAAAGACAGTTACAAAGCTGTCTCTTTACCTGCTTTCGGGAAATCGGATCACGTGTCCATTCTCCTACTTCCCAAATATAAACAGAAAATACTGCGTGAAGCTACAGTGAAGAAAGACGTCAGGCGCTGGACGGTCCAATCAGAAGCATTGCTCCAAGACGCGTTGGACAACGTGGATTGGGAGATGTTCCGTGAGTCCTCGGATGATGGCGGTGAAATGGCGGAAGTGGTTGGGAGTTACATCAATCTGCTATACTGCGAGACCATACAGGCTGTCAAAGTATAAGTCTTCCCAAAACAAAAAGCATGGGTAGATGGAACTGTCAAGGCAGCATTAACAGGGCAGACTTCCACCTATAATGTCGGAATAATTTCTGGTGACATGACTGAATTTAAAGTTGCAGCCTATGGCCTGAGAAGGACTGTGAAAGATGCAAAGCGGCGATATAAGGACAAAGTGGATGCTGATTTCAATATGGGTGACCCTGCACAAGTGTGGAAGGGCCGGCGGATTATGACTGACTTTAAGAACAAGCCCTGCTCGTTGAGTAGCTCTGCCCCCTCTCTTGCTGATGAATTAAATACTTTTTATGCACAGTTTGAGACAGACTGGGGAAAAAATAACTTTATTGCAGATATGGCCGAGGAAAGGACAGGGAAACCCCATTCATTGTCACTGACAGTGATGTGAGGAGGGTCTTCAAGGGCGTGGATGGGAAAAAGGCTGCAGGGCCGGACCAGATTCCTGGGAGGGTCTTAAAATCCTGTGCAAACCCACTAGCCCCAGTGTATACTAAAATCTTTAACACATCCCTGTACCAAGCTGTCGTTCCATCTTGCTTCAAACAGTGCGTCATTATCCCTGTGCCAAAGAAAAATACTCCATCGTGCATGAAGGATTATTGTCCTGTTGCCCTGACATCAACAGTAGGGTTAAGCACCGAAACTCGGTTCCAGTAGGGAACCGGTTCCGACGTAAGCGGTTGTAACGAGATTGAATAAGAAGGTGTTTTTTAACGCCCCCTGCCCCGCCCCCATGGTGTTGCGGCGTCAACTTGCGTTAGTGCTGGGCGCTATACCGGTTCACACTGAATAACGGTGTGTATTTTCGTTAGGATATGATTTTTTTATATACCGCCATACCGGTGTATTTGATTAAACAACGTTCGGAACGCAGCGCTGCGCGACACTGTTTCAGACGGGACCCTTTTCAATGTTGCGTTAAACACGCATGGTCCGACTACGACTTTCTTTATAGGTCCATGATTGCGAGGCGTGGTATTTCAGGCCAACTGGTAAAAGAGTGTGTCACGACTTTCAAACATATAAACCATAAAGCCTATGGGCGCCTCGAGACTCGGGACAGACTTGTCAACGCGCTGTGGCATCGCTTACTTGATGTTGTTTTGATTGAAGATCGGCAGGTTGTAGTGGGTGAACGTGAATGAACGTGTGTGTGTGTGTGTGTGTGTTGTGAGCGAATGTCATTTTAAAGTAACAAACAAACAAACTCAAAGCCGATGCATGCATCCAAAACTTTCTGTTCAAAACCAAATAAACAAATCAAAAACAGAGTCGTTATTCGCTTCAAATACTTTTTCTTTTCAAAACTATTTTAGTTATAGAGTTATATTACTTAATATGACTTTGGCAGTAATTTTGCGCCATGATGCGTGCCTGCCTGCTTTCAGCGAGTAATTAATATTATTTGTAATAGTCACAGCACTCACAGCAGCCTCTTCGGGTAAGTCGAGTAATTTAATGCCACCCGCAAATCTTGCATATCAAGTAGGCTAGCAAACACCGTTAGCATTCAACTCAGTGTCCGCTGACTTTCTGCTTAATGTGAAACTCATAACAAGTCGTGCATGTATGCAAGTGTGTGTGGTTTCGTTTTTTTAAGTACCGGTTCGAGAACCGTTTTAGCACCGGAACCGTTTGATAAGTACAGAGTAGGCACCGGTATCGGATAAAACCAAACGATACCCAACCCTAATCAGCAGTGGTGAAATGTTTTGAGAAGCTGATTAAGAATTGCATCAGTTCCTCCCTCCCCAGCTCATTTGACACCCTCCAGTTTGCATACAGGGAAAACAGGAGCAGGGATAATGCCATTTGCAATCTCTTACACACCTCTCTGACCCACCTTGATGAGGGGAGAGGGAATTATGTGAGAATGCTGTTTATAGATTACAGCTCGGCATTCAATTCCATAATTCCCTCTCGCCTGATCCAGAAGATCAGGTCGCTGGGAATCTACATTCAAATGTGTAACTGGGTGCTCAGCTCCCTCACTGATCGCCCCCAGGTGGTCAGAGTAGGGGGAGGTGTAATGTCAGGACCCCTGATCCTCAACACGGGTACCCCCGAGGGGTGCGTTCTGAGTCCACTACTCTACAACATCTACACGCATGACTGCATAGCCTCCAGCAGCTCAACCTCCATCATCCAGTTTGCCGATGACTCTGTGGTGCTGCGCAGGGCTGTAGTGGTCAAATTAGAGGTGGGCAAACTATGAATTTTGTGATCAGACCGACCTTGACACAACGCAACGCAAAGTGTTGCGACTCTGTAAGGCTAGCCTGGCTATATTCTATTATGTTATCAATTAAAGTCATATTAAATCAATCAATGACAGTCAATGAATGTGTTTGTAGTTTATTCAAGTTATTCAAATTTCAAAAGTAAAGAAAGGTATGTGTAGATTAAGAACTATCTATATATGGCATGTGTGTATGTGTGTGTATTAGTATGCATGCTGTTCACAGTAGTGCCCAGAGGGCCTCCTTGTCCTTTTTCGGACAATAAGCCGCGCCTTTTCCCCCCATTTTTCGATTATGCGGCTTATATAACGGTGCGGCTAATCTATGGATTTTTACAGCTAACGGCCACTCGGAAAATTAGTATTCAAAGCTTAAATCAGTATTCGGAGCTTTGTTGTTTTTTTTCACGTACGTGACGTTACCAGAGCGAGGGAGGCAAACTATAAGAGTCAGCGACACCAAGCAGAGAAGCGAGAGAGGTGGAGGAAGAATAGATATCTTGTTTCCCTTTACTTTATAACACAACTTTAGCGGGATCTCGGGAGGAAAAGTAATACTTGACGAAATGCTAACCTTAGCTTAGTTGTTTGTTTACGTTGGCTGTACAGCGCGGCGTCAATCAACTGTGACTGGCTTGCTGCAGAGCGTGAGCGTCTTGGGAATACCCGGACAATATAATGGATATAATATGGACACATAAGACAATCAATATTCGGTATTTGTTATGGATTTATTGTACAAATTCCCTGAAAAGATGCACGTTCCAGGATGAATTGAAAAGCTCCCGTAAGGGCTGAGATGGCAGAGGACAGCTGATTTGGAACGGAACAACAGCTGTTCGCTTTCACGGGGAAAAACTAAGGAACTTCAACCTACTTAGGCCTACTAATTAACGTTCAAAAGCTATTAAATATTCAACAAAATATGCAGATACTGTCAAAATCGGTTCCAGGGAGTATATAGGGATTATTAATGTTGTTTTTGATGGTGTCTTTTTCTGGAACGAGTATTCGAATATTCGCTCGGAAAAACCAACGAGTATTTGAAGCCTGAAAAATGGCATTCGGGCCAGCCCTAATGGTAATTAAACATTAAAAACTGCTGGTTATAGTCCAGTGAGGCTTATATATGTACACATCATTCAATTTAGCTGCTGCGGCTTATACTCCGGTGCGCCTTAAGGTGCGGACACACCAAAAGCGTATCCCGCGTACCATGTACGCGCGTAACGCAGCTAAAATGTTGCTTGACCATTTTGTGTCAAAAATGGTCCTACATACGCAGCTACGCGCCTGTGGCTGCGCTGGATTTAGGAGTCCGAGGAAGGAAACCCAAACGCCGCCGTGTCTGGGTGCATGATAGAGCTTGAATCGGGTTAGATTAAATAATCTCGGATATAAATAACAATAATCGGGTTAAATAACTTCACATGGTGTGTCTGGTGTGTTTCCAGCATTCGTAGTGTTGATCGGCAGAGAAATAGTCCGCCAAGACGTTGAGGTTGCTTAGCAACCAGAGACTCTGTCCATGCAAGTGAACGGAGCGTTCACTCTTCGTCATAACTATCAAACCAAACATCCTTCACATTCACCGAGTGAACATTATGAAAGTAAAATGCACATTTCTCGCTAAAAATGTTTCCATAAAAGCATTTAATGGCGTAACTATGTTACTATTTCCACCCAGAATAAAGAAAGATGTCGGCCGTATGCTTCTGTGCAAGGGTCACTACTCTCTGCCAGTGACGTCGGGTCAAGCTCCACGCTGATTGGCTATTGCGGCTAAGTATCACGCGTATGAGCGTAAAAAGTTCAATTTTTTGAACTCCTCGCGTACGCGCGTATATGTACGCGCGTATATGTACGCGCGTATATGTACGCGCGTATATATACGCGCCTCATACGCCCCTAACGCGAGTAAAATGTTGCTTGGTACGCATGATACGCATGTACGCACCTCATACGCGCGTAAACCAATGCTTCCCTATGGAAAAATTGCCGATTTTATACGCGTGGTACGCGGGTAACGCGTTTGGTGTGGCCGTACCTTTATAGTGCGGAAAATACGGTAATACCCTTCTATGTCAGTGGGTGGCAGCAGAGGGCTTTAAATGCCTGTAAAGACAATAGAGTTAGTGCGGCGCGACGTGTGACAGTGACAGTTTGGGATCAAAGCAAGGCGAGCAAGTGACAGTGATGAAAAAAAGAAAAAAAAAGTGATGGAGAAGTTTTTGAGAAGGGAAAATGCAAATGCTGAACAGGGCCCTGGACAAAATTCTGACCCCGATGAAGGCCCAATTATGAGTGGTCGACATAAGAAAAAAGACAAGACGGTGAGCTCGAGGCAATACAGCGAAAGGTATCTTTCTTTTGGATTTACTTTCACCGGGGATGCATCAGCACCGAGTCCGCTGTGCTTGGTGTGTGGTGAGAAGCTATCCAATAGCGCCATGGTGCCAAGCAAGCTTAAACGCCATCTCCAAACGAAACACCCTTCCGTTCAAAACAAGCCGATGGACTATTTTGTACGCTTACGTACAAACAATGAGAAACAGGCAACTTTTTTGAGAAAAACCACAAAGGTAAACGAGAGAGCCCTCAAAGCTAGCTACCGTGTTGCTGAACTCGTAGCTAAAACAAAAAAGTCCCACACTGTGGCAGAAACATTAATACTGCCAGCTTGTAAAGCCATTGCGATTGAGATGCTCGGCCCTGACGCGGCCAAAGAGATACCTAAAGTGCCTCTCTCAGATAGCACAATTGCCAGACGTACTGATGACATGTCTGCGGACATCAAAACTGTTGTTTTGGAAAAGATGCGCATCAGTAAGAAATTTGCCTTGCAACTTGATGAGTCGACGGATATTAGTGGACATTGTCAGCTCTAGGCCAACGTGCGTTTTGTGGATGGAGAAGCCATTAGAGAAAACTTCCTATTTTGCAAGGCACTGCCAGAAAAATCAACAGGAGAGGAAATATTTCGGGTCACGTCGGAATATCTTGACAAAAGCGGGCTTACGTGGGAAAACTGCACAGGCTTCTGCACTGATGGAGCCGCAGCCATGGTCGGGCGCATCAAAGGCTTTGTAAGTAGGGTCAAAGAAAGAAACCCAGATGTTACTGTTACGCACTGTTTTTTTGCACCGGAGGCCCTCATTGCAAAGACCTTAGCAGCAGATCTAGCTCCTGTGTTGGATGATGTTGATGTTGTACCAAACACAGCAGACTTCTCATGACTCTAACTGAACAATATCTGATTGAGTTGTAGCTATTGAAAAAGGAACATTTGTTTAAGATCCTGTTTCACATCCATCGGAAGGAACTTCTGCTGTCTGTGATGATGTCATCTCCCCACTTCCTCTTCCTGTTCTCAGAATCTCAGGGGGACACAGCTTTGTCTCAATATAGTATCAATAAAGATTTTTCTTGTCCTCCAAATGGAATGAATACACTTTATAAATGTGGTTACTTTAGCACAAAAGACTCTCAACCAGATACAATAAATGGTGTGTGTGTGTGTGTGTGTGTGTGTGTGTGTGTGTGTGTGAGTGTGTGCATGCAGGTTGTCTGGCTGCCTGGTCACACAGGAAGGCTGTGCTTCTCTGGCCTCAGCTCTGAGCTCCAACCCCTCCCATCTGCGAGAGCTGGACCTGAGCTACAATCACCCAGGAGACTCTGGAGCTGCGCTGCTCTCTGCTGGACTGGAGGATCCACGATGGAGACTGGACACTCTCAGGTATGGAGAGGACAGCTCACCGCTCAGGGACATAGTCTCCTACAAGGATTCATGCCGCTGCTTGATGAAGTGGTTTGAAGAGGCAGCTGTAACTCATGTTGTGTAGAACGTTATTAGACAGCAGATGATGAAGGTGAATGTTTC
Organism: Gadus macrocephalus; assembly: GCF_031168955.1. Classification (NCBI taxonomy): domain Eukaryota; kingdom Metazoa; phylum Chordata; class Actinopteri; order Gadiformes; family Gadidae; genus Gadus; species Gadus macrocephalus. The sequence goes on from NC_082388.1 coordinate 1,600,635, forward strand.
AACATGCTGCTCTCACTTTGTTTTCCCCCCAGTGCGGAGCACGGTGGAGTGTGGAGGCTGAAACCAGCTCTAAAGAAGTGTAAGTGTCTGTTTGATTCATCCCATCACACACTCACTATTGAGATGGAAAGTCCATCCACACAGCAGGAAGTGAGATCACATCCTACTGGGAATGAAGATAATGGCTGACATCATGTATCTTACGTATATTAATACTGTCCACCATCACAATTAAGAGGTTAAGGGATGAGGGGGGGGAGGGGGGTGACGGGGCTGAGGGGGGCGGTGAGGGGGAGGGGGCTGAGAGGGAGGGCAGTGATGGGGGGGGCTGATGATATTTTTTTTGTTTTTCTATTAATTTAATGAGTATATTCTATGGTAAACCATGATTATTATTATGTCTTATATATATATAATGGTAGAAGACACATGATACCTGCAGAGCCTGGATTCAGAACAGATGGTGGGACACATGAGCAGGTTGACCTCAGCCTTCAGCCCTATGATTATTTTGACTACAGAGTTAATGCATGCTGGCCTCAGACTGGTGTCCAAAATCACTTTTGTTGATAATATTCTGAGACTGATGATTGATGAAGATTGACGTGGGCGGAAACCCCCATTGGACAAAGAAATTCTTTTATGTATGCGTGTATAAAGGAGAAGCTGGGACCGGTGTTCGGGCAGTGACTCTATAGACCTACTCAGGCTGTTATCGTTGTTGTTGTTCTTCACGATAAAGTATTTTTTCAATTCTTGCTCCGGACCCCTCGATTTCTTTTGCACTCTCTCTCTTAAATTAGTCTAAGTGTTTTATATCTCGGTTAATCTTCAATACTATGTTAATGAAAAAGAGAGAAGAGAGAGCGACAGGAGAACAGTACTAGTGATGAAGATGATGATGAGGATGAAGAATGGTTCAGCAGCTCATCATGTCTGGTTCTCCCTCAGATGCCTGTGAACTCACACTGGACCCCAACACGACCCACAGAGACCTCTCTCTGTCAGGACAACAGGAAGGTGACGCGGATTGGAGAGGACCAGTCGTGTCCGGATCACCCAGAGAGATTTGACTCCCGGCCCCAGGTGTTGGGTAGAGAGGCTCTGACTGGCCGCTGTTACTGGGAGGTTGAGTGGGAAGGAGGGGTTGTTATAGGAGTGACATACAGAGGAATCACAAGGAGAGGAGGGGGTGTTGACAGCAGGCTTGGAGCGAACAACAAGTCCTGGAGTCTTCATTGTTCTGATGGTGGTTACTCTGCCCGGTACAACGGTAGAGGGACAGCCCTCCCTCCCCCCCCCGCTGGCTCCACCAGAGTAGGAGTGTATCTGGACCGGCCTGCTGGCTCCGTGCTTGTGGTCGCCGAGTCAATCTCTTCCATACGTGGATATTTTTTCTACGTTTCCATCTTTATTTGATGAAGAAGAACTTCCGAATACAGAGAAATACCTTTTAATTTTTCTGTTTTGCTTAAAAAGTGAATTTCCCGCGACCGTTACAAAGCCTCTTCCTCAACGTGTGAATGTTTGGGAACTCTAGTTCTTTAGTAGTTGAGCGGAACTGGCGAGCGTATAATTCAAAATACATTTCCCTACATGCATTGCTCCCATCATGCTCCCACACACTCGCGCTTAGCAGTGCGAAAGCCGTACAGAAAGACGTATTCTTTTTCCTTTTCACCCTTTCGCACCGGTGCGAGTGGACTTGTGTTTATCTTCGCACGTTATATATTTTAATAGCAAATGCGATCAAAACTGTCGCACTGTACAGCCCTGCCTCAGGGGCCTCTGGTAAAAAGAAAAAGGCGTGTGGGGGTCTCCCGCGTGCGCACACACACACACATGCACACACATACACACACATACATACACATATACACACACAAACACATACACACACACACATACACAAAAACACACACACACACACACACTAGTTAGGATGAGAGGCTTTTGATGAAGAGCTTTGGAGGCCTGAGAGGACTGATGACTCAGTGTCTCTGTGGCAGTTATAGTCTCTCTCTCGCTCTCGCTCTCTCTCTCTCTCTCTCTCTCTCTCTCTCTCTCTCTCTCTCTCTCTCTCTCTCTCTCTTTGGAAAGTATCACATGATAAACCGTGAAAAGACTTTTAAGATCTCCCATAGTTAGATAAGCACATTTATTATTTGAAATGTATATAAAATACCTATTGATGGTTAATCTTTGTATATGTTCAGACTTCACCAGTTTTGGTCTTAAGGGCTCTTATATCATACTTTTTTCAGAATCCCGATTTACAACCTGATTTAAAGCAGATTTTATATTTTATTCATAATAACCAAGAGGTCTAGGGGATAATGTTGCATTTTGTAAATTACTTTAGACTGAATATAGATTTTTCGTGTTCTGTTGGGAACCAAGCGGCCGCAGAACATGTTCAGTTATTAAAGATATGTGCACACCTGTTGATGATTTGTAAAATCTGCTGCTTCTATTGTTTTAGTCCATGTGTTTATTGTGCACATGTAAGGGACTATTTTTCTGTCTTATTTGTTAATGAAGCATAATTGCAATAAACAACTCAGTGGATCCAACTGAATGTTCTCGTGTGTTCAGCCGATGATTTCTCGTTTTATTAGTGAATAATAAGTCCATAAGTGCCTTAAGAAAAATTATTAACGGAACAACAAATGTTTTTCCGATATTATTCTTCGACCTCCTCCCTGGGTTTTGGTTGGGTGTCTCTGTGTCGGTTGTAGAAAGAAACCACAGACAGACGGCCGGATACACACTCTCTGTCTCTCTCCATCCCCGTCTCCTTCTCGTCTCTCTCTCTCTCTCTCTCTCTCTCTCTCTCTCTCTCTCTCTCTCTCTCTCTCTCTCTCTCTCTCTCTCTCTCTCTCTCTCTCTCTCTCTCGCTCTCTCCCCGTCTCTATTATTGGGCAATTGTTCAGTTAAAGGCTGTAGAGAAAACACAATGAGAAAGACTACCTGTCTCGTATGTGCCGTCACGCTCCCTGCGACTGGCGTGGAGAAGGCCGACAATCTCCCCACCGGCATGACTGAAACTCTCCACATGCCCAAACTTATAATGGTTTTCACCCCTTTGGATGCTTTTATCCTCCCCTTGGAAAAAACCTAACATTATAAAACTTCTTCACGAAAATGTTTAGTTTTCTTTGCATGAAAAATTATCATTTGAATCCACAAACATCATATGTGTTCCGGGGCACATAAAGACTTGGACCAGAAAATAATTACTTTCTCTCCATTGAAACCCATTCATATTTTTCGAACTCATAGGTCCCATGGGCTCTACCGGAAGGGGCGTGGCTTCGCCACTCTGTAGGTCCATGATTAGCCCTAGGCTAACGTCTTGCCTAACACTTTACCCAGGATAACGTCAAACTGTTGCCGTTTTAACGGGACAAAACACCAACCGCCGCAGTGTGGGCAGCTGGGGCTGGGGGAGGGCTGCGGGTGGATGGGGCGCGCCACCCCTCCTCGTCCCAACCGCCGGCGTGGCCGTCGACGGGCCAGACGTCAGAGGGCGGCGGAGGACGGGGTCCCCGAACGGCGCTACAACGGCCCCCCTACGACGGATCCCGGTGGGGGCCCCGAAGGAGGTTTATTTATCAAACATTATAACACACAAACACACACATACACACACACGTACACACAAAGACATTATACACACACATTATACACACACACATTTTGACAAAATATGTCTTTCAGAATACTAGTAGGGATGTGTACTGGGCCTTGACGAATATGAACATACCCCCCCCTCCCCCACTTCATCTATCCTCCATCATGATCCTCACATCTAGTCAGTCTGGTCATGTGATGCTGCAGACCCCTCTGTATATAACCCCTATTCTTAAAGCTCTTCATTGGCTGCCTGTTTCGTCCAGGATCAATTTTAAAATTTTGGTTTTAACGTTCAGAGCTTTGCATGGCCAGGCTCCGCCTTACATCAGTGATCTGATCCAGCCTTACACCCCAACTCGGGCTCTGAGGTCTGTGGATCAGAATCTGCTGGTGTTGCCACGCACTCGTTTCCGGACCAGAGGAGACAGATCCTTCCAGGCTGTTGCTCCCAGGCTCTGGAACGATCTTCCGCTCTCTCTGCGTTCAATGGAGTCTGTTGACTCCTTCAAAAAGCAACTAAAGACCTATTTGTTTGCTCATGCTTTTGCTTAGCTGTCTTGGGGCTGCTATGATTGTCACCTAGTTGTCTTGACCTTTTAAACTTAAATTTGTATGTACTTTTTAACTGTCTATTGTTATTGTTTTTGTTTTAACTGTGAAGCGCTTTGTGACCCTGGTCTGTGAAAGGCGCTGTACAAATAAAGCTTACTTACTTACTTACTTACTTACTTACTTACTTACTTACTTACTTACTCTGTGGTCATGTGATGATACAGACCTCTCTGTGGTCATGTGATGCTGCAGACCTCTCCGTGGTCATGTGATGCTACAGACCTCTCTGTGGTCATGTGATGCTACAGACCTCTCTGTGGTCATGTGATGCTACAGACCTCTCTGTGGTCATGTGATGCTACAGACCTCTCTGTGGTCATGTGATGCTGCAGACCTCACTGTGGTCATGTGATGCTACAGACCTCTCTGTGGTCACGTGATGCTACAGACCTCTCTGTAAGTTCTCAGCCGAGTCGGAGCAGACAAGTTTCAATCGTACCTCCCTGAGTGCTGATTGGTCCAATCGTACCTCCCTGAGTGCTGATTGGTTCTATCGTACCTCCCTGAGTGCTGATTGGTTCTATCCAGAGTGGTAGATATAACAGAGTGGCGACACTTCCATTGGACTCCGTTGTAGCGCCTACTTCCGGGGTATGGAGCCTCGAATAGTTCCAAACAACCATTTTACGGCGTAGGAGACCGTTCATTTCCATTGCTGGCCTCCGAGTAACTTCTGAGGTAAATTGATTAAATAGCTTCCTCTTTTGAATTGTCAACTGTCTATATTGTATTAGGACCTTTTTGATGCATATACTGATATTTATTTGTATATGCACAGCGTAATTATATATATTTTTAGCTTGGTAGACGACTGATTGCCTGCTAGTTTGTTAGCTCGACTTCACCATCTATGAAGGTATCTCCAGGGGTAAATTGATTAAATAGCTACCTCTTTTGAAATTTCAGCTGTCTGTATTGTATCAGGACCTTTATGAGGAATATACTGATATTTATTTGTAGATGCACAGCGTAATTATATATATTTTTATCTTGGTGGGCGACCGATTGCCTGTTAGCTCGACTTCACCGTGTGATGGTACCTACACCAACAATTACAAAGTTCAGTAGTGAATCTAACTTTTAGTTAGTTAGTTATTTAGTTAGTTATTTATGTTGGATTGCTAGGATAATTTAGGTTGATTTAAGGACGGGTTTTATTATGCGATAGCTAGTAGAAATAACAGTGCGTTTGTTTAATTATATCCTGGAAAGCGTGATGTTCAGCACATGAAGCCCTACAGATGCCGCCGCTTCAACAATGCTGATTATGATGGGCAGTCAATTTAACCTGTATGGCTTTTTCGTTTTAAGTTCTTGTTGACTGAATTGTTTCTCTTTCTTAGTGCCAAATTGATTCTCTTTCTTAGTGCCAAATTGATTATTTTTTGTTTTGTAAGAGCCCTCTGCTCTCCTCATTATTTTTTCCTTTTTAGTTGCCTTATTAGGTGAAAAACTCATTATTCCACCAATAAAAATCAAGTCATTGTGAGATTTTACATGTTTTATACACAGAAATTAGTGTGACTGCTGATGCTGTTGGTGGATGCTGTTGGTGGATGCTGTTGGTGGCTGCTGGTGGTGGCGGCTGACGACGTTTGCTGATGGTGGTGGCTGGTGCTGGCGTTGGCTGCTGGTAGATGCTGCTTGTTGTGACTGCTGAAATAAGAGGAGGCTGGGGGCTGCGGACGGTGGGCCAGGAATGGAGAGGCCAAATACATCCATGGCAATCAGTAAGCCGGTTGGCAGTGGCCTAGATGTTATGACCTCAGGTGAGGAAGTCTGCTTTGTTGAAATTGCCTTCTTAGTCTGACTCTTGCTTCCAAGGTACCCCTTATTTTGCTTGTTTACCTTCCTCTCAGCCCTGATGCAGTTTGACTGAATCCTTAACCTCAGCCTAATATATGTTGACAAGATTTTTTTTTTCAGCTCATGGCATGAGGGAAGGTTGCTGTCCAGACCCATGGCCTCTCTTTCCAGCTGTGCCACTACATTGGAGGACTGCATGAGGGAATCACTCGTCTGAGAACGGAACAGCTGCTCCACGTTCTGCAGGAGAGTGAACACCTCATCGGATGGACGGTATAATGCTCCCCTTTTAAATTCTTTCAATTCAAGTAATACAGCTCTCTCACTTGCGGGGTTGGTGACTTTTTCCACCAGTGCACACTTGCATTCCTCACAGAGTGAGAAGCCGATAACCCTCTTCACTATGTATCCTGCCAGGTGGTAGAGGACACAGGACTCGGTCTTTGTCATGTCAGGTGGTGATGGGTCTACCAGCTGCTCCACTCTCACAACCTCAGAAGCACTGCAGCTGCTGTTCTGGGTGTCCAGGAAGTCCGCCAAGTGGTCTGATGCATCATCCAGGTAACTGCCAGTATGTGTTGTGGAGAGGAACTGCCCTACAGTGACAGCCCGTAGTGCATAGTGGAACTCCACAGGTGTCGGGACAGAGTTCCTCTGACGTATGCAAGAAAACGTATTTTCTAGGCAGTCCTGTGTGAACCGGCTTGTGAGAACAAATTTGTGCCCTTGTCTCACCAGATCTTGCTGGACCTCCAGAATTGTTGTTGTGGCCATCACCAGTCCAGTCTGGACTGGTTTCCAGCTGCCCTGGGGACCGATCTTCAGGCCCCGAAAAAGATGGATCGAGTCGAGGAGGAAGCTGATGGCCTTTTCATACTCTTCCATCTTGAAATGACTGAGGGCACAAACAACATTGCGGGATGACATGAGGTCAAACCAGTGGTCCATCTTTTCCAAAAACCATGACGTTGTAAGGTAGGACTCTGGTCTGCGCTCCTCCTCCACCATGTACCTCAGGGCTGCACTTGTTGACTTGCTGAATACGTGCATTGCTAAACTCACCTTCATCTTTTCGAAATGGCTAGGCTCCAGGACACCTCTGGACAGATTGGGTGCCAGCTTAAGTGCCATGCCCTCCTGGAAGGACACCAGATCATTTAAGGGGGCAACAGAGACTTCACTCGATGGCAGCTGCTCCTTTTCCACCACATCCTGTGGTATGGTGATGATGTGACCACGGACAATGGCGCTCTTCAAGTTCTTGACGAGATGAGGAACGTCAGGCATGAAATGGAGGCGCTGGCTTGGCTCAACAGGATGCTGGATCCATGGCTTGTCATAGGTCACCCCAAAGGACTTCCACATTGCTCTATTGGGGCTCCCCATGTCTGTGGTGATGTTCAGTACATGAAGCCCTACAGATGCCGCTGCTTCAACAATGTTGATTATGATGGGCCGGTAAACTGCTCCATTGGTGGAATTGCCACTATAGTGGTAAGCCACAACTTGTTTCCACCGTGTTGTAGCTCCAGCCAGCATAAACACCAGTGCATGTGTCGCTTGTCCTTTGTGCTCAGGCAGTGTGACTTTGCCAAATAGCCTCCCCGTTCCCAAATGGAGCTCCACGCCTGGAGTAATGGACATCTCATCTAAGGTGAGCACACACTCTCTCTCCATTTCCGTCATACCACCTGCCTTCAGCCTCAGCATCTCAAACACTTCGCCCAAAACTCCTGGCTCCAGTTTTACATGCTGCATCCTCCTTTGCAGCGTCCGGATGTTGGGCAGCGGAATATGCATTCGCTGGAGGATTTTGTAACCAGTGGTGCCAGCAGTAAATTTAACCTGTATGGCTTTTTTAATTGTCTCCTTTCCCCACCGTATTTGTCTATTTTCCTTTCCAAGGGCTCTAATTTGGTCGGAATTAAACACTCGTTTTAAATTCTTGTTGACTGAATTGTTTCTCTTTCTTAGTGCCAAATTGATTCTTTTTTGTTTTACAAGAGCCCTCTCTGCTCTCCTTCTCAATAATTTTTCCTTTTCTAGTTGCCTTATTAGGTCCTCCACAGTCGCCCCATCAGTCCCTGGCAGTCTGGGCCCTGGAGCAGCAGTCCCTGGAGCAGCTGGCCCTGGAGCAGCTTGCCCTGGCAAAGTTATTCCTTCACTGTTGACCCCTGACTGACTGGCCCTCGGCACACACATCCCTGGATCACCTGCCCCTGAATCACCTGCCCCTGGATCACCTGCCCCTGGCAATGTGGCCTCTTGATTTCTCTCTCTGTCTCCTGGCATGTCCCTTTCAACGCTCTTGATATCCACCTCAATTTCTCCCTCAATCTCTGTAAAAATTACAAGGTAATGTTTCTGTTATATTTTGCCTTTGCATTTGCAACTACTGTCATCTCCAATGTAAGAAAATGAATTGAAGCGAAACATTTCTGTAATGTGAATTAAATCATCTGCCACAATCAGAAACCAATAAAATGTTTTAATGGATCTACCGGCAAATAGTGTCTTATCTACATTGTGTGCAAATCCTCAGAGAATCCCTGCCTTCTGGTTGTTTTTTAAACTGAATGTACAAATATGAATTAGGTAATCTCATTCGGAGTGTAGTCTATCCTTGAATTACATGAAATGGGGAATATTGTTAGCTGCATGGATCATACCGAAGTTTAATTTGGTGCAATATGTGTGGTCCGTTGCACTTATATCCGGAGGCACCCTCACAGAAGGGGGTTTCCTCCTCTTCGGTTTAGGGCGATGGATGAAAATTGTTGGGACTGCATCGGGCCTCAACTTCAACATCCCAACTACTTTTGTGGCTTTGAATTGGTCATTTTCAACGTGTACCTGTAGGTAGGCTTGTAAGATCAGTTTCCATTGCGCTTCAAATATCATTGGAAATTTGGAATGTCATAATTCTCTACACTTACAATTATTATGGCCTTTGAAATGCTAGCAAGTGATCTGAACATTACTTACGTTGCATAGTTTGTGACTGTTGCTGACTGTCAGTAAGTTTTGACGGCTGACCATTGCCATCCATTTTTTCCTGCGCTCTTGGTCCTTGGGGAAACCGCACATGTGGTAACCCTTCTCGGACCGATTGGAGCATCCAAATGCTGCACAGCCAACCATGGTATGACCATTTATCTATAAAATGTTAGTTGTAACCAATGAATCATGACACCATTGAAGATCACTCACACTAATTGTTTATTAAAAAAAATACAATTTCATTCATCCAAGCGTAATGAGTTATTCTTTAATATATTTGATACTTTGTGTGGCTTATATCTTTAAATGATCATGGTAGAACATCTTGAATACTTTGATTTAAAAACAGATGTAAGGTAAAAGTTAAGGTTAGGCCAGTATGCTAACACAAACGTGAAGCTTTCCCCCCAAAACTTAAAAACGTATCTAATAGCTTTCAGTTGTCCCCCTACCACTCTAAAACGGACATTTACAAATATGCAATAATGCAATAATGCAGTAAAAAAATAATAACAGTCAGACAAATACTTGTATGTGTTTTTTTCATTCATATTTACCATTCAATATTGAAATCTCTGCTGTCGTCCCATAGAATAACATTGAAAGCGCGGTGTGTTTGGAACTATTGAGGCTTACATGAACCCCCGGAGTAGGCGTTGCGGTGCGTGGCGTGGGCGATGCCACGCCGGCCCAGCTCACACGCCTCCTCCACCGTCAGGTCGTCACGGTAACCGCTGTCCATCAAGCCGTAGGACGAGCTGCTGCCGCTGCCCGTGGAGAACATGGCCCCCGAGAGACAGCGGCCGCTGTCGTCCACATAGTACAGACCAGGACCCTGGAGTACACACAGTACACACATAGTACACACAGTACACACATAGTACACACAGTACACACATAGTACACACAGTACACACATAGTATAGACCAGGACCCTGGAGTACACACAGTACACACATAGTACACACAGTACACACATAGTACACACAGTACACACATAGTACACACAATACACACATAGTACAGAGCAGGACCCTGGAGTACACACAGTACACACATAGTACACACATAGTACACACAGTACACACATAGTACAGAGCAGGACCCTGGAGTACACACAGTACACACATAGTACACACAGTACACACATAGTACACACAGTACACACATAGTACAGACCAGGACCCTGGAGTACACACAGTACACGCAGTACACACATATTACACACAATACACACATAGTACACACAGTACACACATAGTACACACAGTACACACATAGTACACACAGTACCCACATAGTACAGATCAGGACCAAAGGCCAGTGGAAAAGGAGTAAAGACCAGTATGACCGAAAAGTACAAGGAGCAGAGCTGCATCCTGGCGGCCGAGTTCTCATCAGGAACTCGTCAGAAAGAGGTGGACCGGGAAAACTCAGGCCCTTCTGGGAAGAGAAGGTTAATTTGGTTGTTTAAAGAAAACACCCAGAAAGCCCAGTGTGTGAAGTACAACCAGAGGATGGCCGGGGTCGCACCAGAGTGCTTCATGGGAATCTGCTGCTCCCCGGCGACTTCCTGCCAGTTGAGTCACACAAGCCGGAAAAGAAAAGAGGTGAGAGACAACACAAAGAGAAAAAGACATTGACAACACAGAATACAGCACTCAAGTCTTCTTCTGACTATTGTGGTAACTCGGTACGGCAGAGGGGGCTCACAGTAAGGACCAGGCAGGGAATGAGGGTCCAAAGCCTCAAACGGCGGTTTATTTCACTCGGTAGCAAACAATCCAACCGGTTACACTAGCGCACGAGGTACATCAGGGAAGGGGGTCGCTCGAGACGTGGTCCACGTGTCCGCCGTGCGGCTCACTCCACGGAGTCTGGTTCCTCGGTGTCGTCCTCTCTTCCACTCGACTGGCCTCCTTCTGTCGGTCGGTGGCCTCCTTTTAACAGCTGGGTGCCTCCTGCCCAGGAGTTCCTCGTTCTCCCGATTGCGGCTCTCGGGAGGTCGGGATTTGTCGCCGGCTGTTGGCCACCGGCGGTATATCCCGGCCTCGACTCTCCCGGCTAGGGGGCGTGGCACCGGGGGAATGCCACATATGCCCCCTTTGCTCATGCCCCTCCGTGCGCGGGGCCCAGCCCCCGCACGCATCTCGGCGGGAAAGGGCGTCAGCGTTAGCGTGTTCCCGCCCCGGCCTATGCTCCACGGTGAAGGAGAAGGGCTGTAGGGACAGGAACCACCTCGTTACCCGGGCGTTCGTGTCTTTGGCGGTGGCCATCCACTTTAGTGGGGCGTGGTCCGTCACCAGGACGAACTGGTGTCCTAGGAGATAATAGGTTAGTTTTGTAACGGCCCACTTGATGGCCAACGCCTCCTTCTCTACCGTGCTGTAATTCCGCTCGTGGGGGAGGAGTTTCCGGCTGAGGTAGGTCACCGGATGCTCCTCCCCGTTCCGGACCTGGGATAGGACCCCACCTAGCCACCTCGGACGCGTCTGTGTGGAGGGTGAAGGGGAGGTTAAAATCAGGGGTGACCAGTAGAGGCTCTTGACATAAGGCCCCCCGTAGGTCCTCGAAGGCCCTCCTTGCTGCCTCAGTCCACTGGACTCTATCCGGGAGGGCCTTCCGGGTGAGATCGTTCAAGGGGCAGGCGAGGGTGGCATACCCCGGGATAAAGCGTTGATAATACCCCACCAGCCCCAAGAACGATCTCACCTGCTTCTTGGTCCGCGGTTGAGGCCACTCCCGGATGGCTGCCACCTTGTCCTCCTGGGGCCGCACGTTCCCCCTCCCCACCCGGTATCCCAAATAGGCCGTCTCCTCCCGCCCCAACCTGCACTTCGCAGGGTTGGCGGTGAGCCCGGCCGCTCGTAGGCCGTTGAGCACGGCTCGCACGTGTCTGACGTGTACAGCCCAACTGGCACTGTGGATGATTATGTCATCAATGTAGGCTGCTGCGTAGCTGCAGTGCGGCCTTAGGACCTGGTCCATCATCCGCTGGAATGTAGCGGGTGCACTGTGGACACCAAAGGGCAGGACGGTGTACTGGAACAGGCCCCCCGGCGTCGCAAAGGCCGTCTTCTCCCCGGACGACGGTGTCAGGGGGACCTGCCAGTACCCCTTGGTTAGGTCCAGCGTAGACAGGTACTGTGCCGGCCCCAGCCGCTCAATCAGCTCGTCTACTCTAGGCATGGGGTAGGAGTCAAAGTCAGACACTTCATTTAGTCAGCGGAAATCATTGCAGAACCTATGGGTTCCGTCTGGCTTGGGCACCATCACAATAGGGCTAGCCCAAGCGCTAAGTTTCAGCATCCGCTCTACCTCGGCTCGGATGGCGTTTCGTCGGGACTCGGGCACCCGGTAGGGCGGGATCCGGACCGTCACCCCCGGAGGGGTCCCGTGGATCTCGTGGGAGGTCACCGAGGTCCGTCCCGGGACGTCCGAGAACACGTCCCGGTTCTGCAGTACCAGCTCCCCTAGTTCTTGTCTCTGGGCGGGGCTAAGGTCGGTCCCCATCGGGACGTCAGGGACCGCGGGTCGAGCCATTAAGGCCATGGGTGCCCGTGGGGGAGGGTCACCCTCACCCCGCCATTGCTTTAGCAGATTTATATGATAAATCTGGGTGGGCTTGCGTCTCCCAGGTTGCCTCACCCTGTAGTTGACCGGTCCCACGGCCTCTACCACCTCGTACGGGCCCTGCCATTTCGCGAGGAATTTGCACTCACTGGTCGGTACTAGTACTAAGACCTGGTCGCCCAGTCGGAAGGTCCGCACGCGCGCCCCCTTGTTGTATACGCGTGCTTGGGCCTGTTGAGCACGGGCGAGGTGGTCCCGGACTATGGGCCAGACCTTGGCCATTCGGTCCCTGACGAGCTCCACATGTTCAATAGTGGTCCTATGTGGAGAGGGATGACTCTCCCACGCCTCCTTCGCCAGGTCCAGTATTCCACGGGGCCTCCTCCCATAAAGGAGTTCGAAGGGAGAGAACCCCGTGAAAGCCTGGGGCTCCTCGCGAATGGCGAAGAGGACGTGGGGAAGTAGCTGGTCCCAATTCTTCCCGTCCGCCTCGATGCTCTTTTTGAGCATTAGCTTGATGGTTTGGTTAAAACGCTCGACTAGCCCGTCCGTCTGCGGGTAATACACCGAGGTCCGGAGCTGGGTGACCTGCAATAGTTTTAATAGCTCCTTGACCACACGGGACATAAAACACGAACCTTGATCGGTGAGGATCTCCTTCGGGAGTCCCACCCGGCTAAATAGCAGCATTAGCTCTCGGGCCACCGCCTTGCTGGTCGCCGCACGCAGTGGGAGGGCCTCGGGATATCGGGTCGCGTAATCTAGGATGACGAGGAGATACCGATGTCCCCGGCTCGTCCTGGGTAGGGGTCCTACAATGTCCAGCGCTATTCTCTCAAAGGGGGTCTCGATAATAGGCATCGGTATGAGCGGGCTTCGCTCCACCGCCCGCGGGGCTACGCGTTGGCAGTCGGGACACTCCTGGCAGTAACGCGCTACATCTTTTCGTACACCGGGCCAATAAAACCGCGCCACCACTCGCTCCCGCGTTTTGTCCATGCCTAGATGTGCGCCGAGCAAATGTGTGTGGGCCATGAATAAAACCTTACTCACGTATGGTCGCGGTACCACCAGTTGACATACCACCCCCCCCTCGCGTTCTTCGACCCTATACAACAACTCTCGCTGAGTACAAAAGTGGGGGTGGGTCAGGTGGCTCACTGAGTCCCTCACCTGACCGTCGTGGGCGACCACATGTCCCCACGCGTGCCGCAGGGCATCGTCCCGATGCTGGGCCGTGGCGAACTGTCCCGGCCGGGCCGAGTTCTCCCCCCCAGCCTGGGCAAAGTCCGACAACCCCGTTAGGGGGGAGCTCTCGGGCTCAGCGGGAGTGTTCCCCCTCTCGGAGGCGGTGACGGTGTCGGAACTGGGCCCCGCTCCGTCTCCCGGTCCCGGTCGTCCCTGGTCCCCGGTGGATCGGGCCGGGCTTCCCGGCGCTGACGGACCCTCTCCTCCGGAATCCGCCTCGTCGTCGGACTCAGTCCGCCTGGCGGTCGTTCGGCGGGTCGCTCCCAGGGCTGGTCCGTGGTCTGCGGTGGTCCCCCTGGACGTCGGTCGACGCGGCGTTCCCGGGGCGGATCCGGTCTCCGACGCGGTCCCTCGGATCGTTGGTCGCCATGCCTCTCGCCGGGCCGGTCGCCCGCTCCGGCAGGCTCCCGTCCTCCTCGGTTCCCCCTCGTTGGGCTCCAGAAGCGAGCGAAGATGGGGATAAGGAACGGTACCGGGAGGGTCGGCACTATTCCGGTCCGGGCGACGAAGACCCCCTGTGGGGTGCGTACCACCACGTGACAGGTGTCATACGTCCGGGTGTCGCCGTGCACGCAGGAGACCTGCATCGGGGTTCCCGGTCTACCCCCGGCTAGGTCGGCCCTCACCAGGGTCACGGCACTCCCCGTGTCCAACAGGGCATGGGTGTCCTGGTGCATCACCTTGATGGGGACAGTGGGGGAGTCCTTGGCCCCTTGGGCCCAGCAGGTGGCCGGCATGCAGGCGGGGCGGTCTCTCGGGGCGGTGCACGCGGAGGGCATGGGGACGTCCTGTCGGTCGGGACAGTCCCGGGCTAGGTGTCCCCGTCGTCTGCAGTGGTAGCAGCACCGGGTCTCGGGTTCCCCTCGTTCTCTGGGCGGGGTGGACGGCCTGGTCCTCCACGGCGGGGTCGGAGTCTCTCTCCGGCCGGCCCGGGGAGTGGGTCTCGGGCCCGCCGCCAGCCGCTGTGCCACCTGCCAGGGCTCCAGCTGGCGAACGAGGTCGTCCACGGTCTCGCGATGGTGGTGGGCCAGCACCCTCCGGGCGTCGGGAGGCAGCTGTCGCACGGTGTTGTCCACCACAACCCGATCCGCGGGGCTGGGTCCCTCTCCGTCAACCATCCACCTCCGGGCTAGCCGACATTGGTGGGCTATCTGGGACCGGACGGGTCCTCGGGCGTCGAACGTCCACTCGTGGAAGTTGAGGGCCCTCGCAGCAAGGCTATGTCCATAGTAGGCCAAGACGGCCGCCTTGAGTGCGGGGTACCGCCCCACGTCCCCGTGGTTGAGGTCCTGACTCGCTTGCTGGGCGGGACCGGTTAAGAACGGGGCCACTATATAGGCCCACTGGGCCTCTGGCCACCTTTCTCGGGTTGCCACCTGCTCAAATGTCTCTAGGAAGGCCTCCACATCGTCGTCGGGTCCTAGTTTTGTGAGCCGGCTCGTGGGGCCGGCGGTCGGCGGGTCGCGGGTGGCCTGCTGGGTCAGGCGGTACACCGCCTCCGTCAGCAGGGCCAGTCTGGGGTCCGATTCTCTCGGGCCGGCTGGTCCTGCGGGTGTCCCGGGGTTCTGCATCGACGTCCGCGGGTAATCACCTCCGCGAACGGAGGAACCGCACCGGAAAAGGAAAAAAAAAATGAAGAAACGAAAAAACACTGCCAATCCCCGGGGTGGGATCCTTACCGTGAGCCGTACGTGGAACGAGATGCCTGCATTCTCCACCATATGTGGTAACTCGGTACGGCAGAGGGGGCTCACAGTAAGGACCAGGCAGGGAATGAGGGTCCAAAGCCTCAAACGGCGGTTTATTTCACTCGGTAGCAAACAATCCAACCGGTTACACTAGCGCACGAGGTACATCAGGAAAGGGGGTCGCTCGTGGTCCACGTGTCCGCCGTGCGGCTCACTCCACGGAGTCTGGTTCCTCGGTGTCGTCCTCTCTTCCACTCGACTGGCCTCCTTCTGTCGGTCGGTGGCCTCCTTTTAACAGCTGGGTGCCTCCTGCCCAGGTGTTCCTCGTTCTCCCGATTGCGGCTCTCGGGAGGTCGGGATTTGTCGCCGGCGGTATATCCCGGCCTTGACTCTCCCGGCTAGGGGGCGTGGCACCGGGGGAATGCCACACTATGAAGAGGATGACTAGCAATACATGTCTGGACGGCCCCAAGGAGACAGCACAAACCACGAGCAACCTCAGACCAGAGGCTACAGAGTTCCAGCCACAGGCTGCAACACCAGCACCTGGGGCAGACGACGAGATAGGAGAACAGACCGAGTGGACGTCTGACGAGCTCAAGTGAAAGTG
This sequence comes from Gadus macrocephalus, assembly GCF_031168955.1. Taxonomy (NCBI): domain Eukaryota; kingdom Metazoa; phylum Chordata; class Actinopteri; order Gadiformes; family Gadidae; genus Gadus; species Gadus macrocephalus. The sequence continues at coordinate 1,616,808 of NC_082388.1, forward strand.
TGAGATTCTATGCGATTATACTTAAGGTCAAAGGTCACGCCTATTCCAGTCAAGACAAGCTACGTGTGAACACAGCGGAGTGAATAGATGGTTGTCGTAGTGCACAATGACTTCCACTGTTTGACACATAACATTAGTGTGAGATATATGTAATGTGAAATCTGTCATCAGATATGTCTTGAATAATGGACTAATGGAAATCGGAAATGTCGGGACGACATTTAGTTAAGCAGGGGAGATTGTGGTATACCCCCCATTTTTGCATTTTGTTTAGTCCCTTTTCATGATTCTCTAACTTATATTTTCTTCATGTACGATGGAGCTACCTGTTTTGGCCAATAGATGGCACTATTAGACCTCTGAATAATGCTGTTGCATGACGATTATGAACAAAGGAAGTTGTTGTTGCTGCGAGTGAAGGAAGGAAGCAGTCGCATTCGCGAAGTGAAGGAATTAAGAACAGTCTCTGATATCGCTTTAACAACGTGTGTGTGTGTGTGTGTGTGTGTGTGTGTGTGTGTGTGTGTGTGTGTGTGTGTGTGTGTGTGTGTGTGTTCCATAGGCGTAGTGGCCATATACATTGGGGGGTACGAGTCCCCCCCCAATGTTCAGATATGCCCAAAATGTGCCCCCCAATAAATTGCTGGGAATAGGGATATAGCAATTCAATATTTCTATGGGTAGAACACTTAGGTTTTCCCTGAAGTACACTCCGTTCCCTGAACGCATCTCTGCACACAGTGCGCGCCGCACACCCTAAATAACTCAATCCGATTCCATCTACAGCTCTTACAGCCAATGAGTATATGGCTGTTCGGTCTAGCTAGCCAATGGGATAGGTCCATGATTTGATTGTGGACCGGTGACGGTGACTTGTCACTCGATTGCATTGGTCATCAACCGTCTTTTATACATGACCACGGAATCAAAAACATCAACAACAGCAAATGAGTGGCGTGTTACGATCGAAAACACAGGTAAGTTATGAAGCTTTTGATAGTGTCTCTCAAATTTTGTGTTTTTTTGTCGCTTCTCTAGCGAGCAGCATCATTAGCTATGTGTTACCTATGTAATAAGCCAGCTAGATGACGTTGGCCCCGGCCCCATTCCGTAATTCCAACGCCTCATTATGCCGACGTCTCAATGTTCCGAAATGTTCCCCATTAGATCTAAATGCATGGGCAGTTTGGTTTTAAATGTGCTGGGGACAGAGATGCATTCGGAAGTGCATTTTCAGAATAAGGATGCACTCGTTTTTCTCTCTTTAGTGCAGTTAATGAAAGGTTCTGAAAGACGGCATACCCATGTAGCTAATACTAAGAAATAAAATGTATACAAAATCTGTCTGGCACGTTTTATAATAATAATAATAATAAATGAAATTTATATAGCGCTTAATATGGTACTCTAAGACGCTTTACATATTGCCCTATCAAAACTATGTAAAACAGACTAGGAATAAAAGAAAAACAGGTTAAACATGAGGAATAAGGTGGGAGTTAGGTGGGGAAGGCTAGTGTGAAAAGGTATGTTTTGAGGGCAGATTTGAAAGAAGAGAGGGTTGGAGAGACTTTGATGTGGGAGGGGAGTGAATTCCAAAGGGTGGGGGCAGCAACTGAGAAGGCCCGATCACCCCAAGTCCGTCGCTCAGTCCGTGGAACTTGTAGCATGAGGTTGGCAGAGATGGACCTGAGGAATCGGGAGGGGGCGTGGTGATGGAGAAGGTCGGCAAGGTAGGGGGGGGCTAGGCTGTTGAGGGCCTTGTAAGTGATGAGTAAGATTTTGAAGTTGATTCGGTGTTTAATTGGAAGCCAATGGAGTTCACGGAGGACAGGTGTGATGTGTTCTCTGGAGCGGGTACCAGTGAGGAGGTGTGCAGCTGAGTTCTGGACATAATGACATTTATGAAGAAAACGTTTCCAAAAAGTATCGGACATATGACCCATTATGTTCTGGGCCCCGTTTCCCGATATCGATGGATCTTCGCTCGTAAGATGGTTCGAAAGGTGGATCTTTCGAACCATCGATAATTTCTTTGGAGCATTTCCCGAAACTCCTCTTAACGTGAACGCGCATTCGCTGCACTCAAGACGAACGTAGGATTGTACCTGTCCACTGACATGGTGCTGAAACGGGCTATGACGCTGGGGGAGACGCAGGAATGTCGGAGGAAAATGGGGTTAAAAAGGGTTAAAATATCTCCCCATCAAGGCCAACCGCAGAGTAGCCTACGAAAAGAATAGATTGCAATAATATGAATGCTAAAGATATTAAAACACAATTGATTAAGCCTAGGCCGACATATATATCAGTCCTAATCCTGAGCGCACGATCGGGAGGTGGAAGTTGCGCTTTAGATGCCTTCACAAGTCCAGCGGAGGGCTCCAGTTTTCGCCGGACAAGTCATGCGCTGTGATATGTGTGACAGCTATGTTGCACAACATTGCAGCTAAGGCTGGGGTAGCATTGGTTGAACCGGAGGACATTGAGGACGATGACGACGAGGAAGATCGGTGTGAGGACGGCCTCCCTCATAACTACGCGGCTGGTTTTCATGCACGTCGAAGAGTGATTGAGACTTTTTTTTAACCCCCTCCACCCTCCCACATGTCACTAAACATTCCCGTCAACGTGACCAATCCCCACCATATCCCAGCCTTTTGCCTGCTCCTTTGCATTTTTTTTTATATTTTTATAATTAATAATTTTATTATTTTTTTATTTTACATTATTACATTACATTATTTTAGGCTACGTTTTATGAGTAGCCTTTGTCAGTCTGCACAAATCCCCCCCACGTTCTCTCACACATTTTAAGTGCCCTGCCTGCTCAAACATTTCCTGGACTGTCTCTCTCAAACTAAGAACATAATGGCCCACATTAGGCTCAGACGCACGTGATACACCATTACCAATGTGTTATAATAAAACGCATCCCATACTAGGAATGTCCGCTGGTTACGCCACTGAGGCTATAGTAGGCTAACGAGGCTCTTAGCGTCCTACAAGTACCCTGGAGCACTCGTTAGCTACTCGTGACTCGTGAGCGTTTTTAAGAGGTTCGTTACCAAAGATGCTTTCGGGAAACGGTGTGAAAACTGTACGATGCTCGTACGACCCACTCTGCGATCCACTTAGGCTAATGATGCTTTCGGGAAACGGGGCCCTGCTCCATGTATCCAATGTTGACAACGTGACTTGACATGGCTAAGCTAACAACATAAACAAGAGGAGCTAGGAAAGGAAATTTACTGCGTGTTCAAGTTCAGAAGGGGCAAACGTGTGGCTACACTACACACAGCACTACAAAAGTCGTCAAGATTGTATTTGGTGCTGCTTAGTGTGAGAGAGAGAGCGAGAGAGACAGAGAGAGAGGCCTGATCCACAAATTAACAAATGCCAGTGACAGTAAATGTGTTGGAAAGCTGTAACAAATATGCATTAGCAACCTTTGCTGGTTTAAGTGAATTCACCATCCTCTTTAGGGTAACTAGGCTTGGAGATATGGAGAGCGAAAGAGAGGAGAAGAGCAAGGGATTGGGAGTAGGAGAAGGGAGGTAAGGATGATAGTGTTATCCAGGCCTGCCTCAATATTGGCTCTGTGTCGCACACACACACACTTGTGTATGTCACCATGGGTAAATCATTCACATGCACTGTAGGCCTACGAAGTGCACACCCATTCTCAGCACTCCATTTTAGGAACTATCAACGTTGTACATTGTAACAACAAGCCTGCGTGAAGTTTTAACTTGTCTCTCATGATGTTAGTGCTGCTTGTGTTATTTCACAGTCGTCATGAGCAAGAGGAAGCAAGAGGGTTGCAGAGACATTCGGCAATGTTTTGCCTCGTCTCAGAAAATAAGCAAAGTAAGTAAAGAGGGGTGAGAAAATGAGAAGTGTTAACCTATCAGTTGTAGCATTACAGTACAGTAGAGTTAATATACTACAAAAAACTAGTCATAGAATTATTGTCATTCAGATCAAAAGTGGTTTGTTGACTATCTGAGAAAGGAACAGTACTTGTTATCTGATAATATTTCTTCCCTGTGGCATGTTCAGTGTGCTCAGGATAAAGAGAGTGAAGCACAGAGAGCAAGAACGTTTGGAGGATGAAAGCATTGTGTGTCTGTTAGTTCTGGAAACTAGTAGAGCCTTGGCTTTTCCTATGTTCAATGCAATTTGTAAGTTACTTTGGATAAAAGCGTCTGCAAAATAATTGTCATAATTGAGTAAATATTAATGGTTTAAACCGAATTGTGACATTAGAGCAGAAACCTGTTGGCAGTGGCACTGATGTCTATAGTGTGTTTCAATAGTTTACTGGTAAATAGTTTGCTGATATCTGTGATATTATTCCTTCCATATTTCCTCTGTTGTGTTCAGAGTAGAGCTAGTGAGCCAGCGGGAGAGACAGAAAGTTTGGAGGATGAAAGCACAGGGAAAGTTTGTCAATCTAGTGATGGCATAGAGGTGAGTCGCCTAAGAGAGGAGTAAATTTGAAAGGTTAAGACCGAATCATGACATTCAAGCAGAATCCTGTTAGCACACATGTATATAGTGTAGGGTGGTCAAAAAAATTTATACTCAGATACTAATCGATTCAAATTAAAAAAATTATATCGGATTAGATACTTATGTGCAACAGTATCGATACTAAAATCGCTGTCTTCATCATCTTCATCTCTTTTTTTCCTCGCCTCCTTCAGTTGACACACAACTTTACACAGCAGCGTTGCAGTTGCTAATATATCAGTATAATAATTCAATAAGTCAAGTCTCATTCAAAGTTACAAAACATTGTATAATGTATGTATTCATAGATTAATCCATAACTAATCAGAAAACATTTAGGTTATGTCCTTGACATGTCTAATTCTTTAACAGTGCATCATTCAATACGGCTAATGGTTTCACCATGAGATTAGCTCAGTGCGCTCTCTCGTGTGTGTGTGTGTGTCCAGAGTAGGCTTTAGTGTGTGTCAAGACTAGGCTTTACATTGAGTGAGTGTGTGTGTTTGTGAATCTGTGTCTGTTCAAGCATTTGTGTGTGTGTGCGCAAACGATGTTGCAGTGTGTGTGTGTGCACAGACCTGAGCTGCCCCACGGGACCCTCTCCAGGTGGTGGGGGTCCCGCCCGCTTCAGCAGGGCCACCGGGGGGGTCCACCACCGCCACCCCCCCGCGTCGGGACCCCAGCCCCGTGGTCTGGGAGGGGGGGGGACCAACCAAGGATCTGTTAGGGGCAGATCGTGGTCCCACGTCGACGCAGCCCAAGAGGGTCTACGGACCCCTCACGTCCTCGCGGACCCTCCTCGCGTCCACAGCAAGGGCCTGACGCGCGCCTCCCCAATACGTTAACCCCCCGTCGAGGCGACGCAGCAGCGAGGGCTGTGATTGGTCCGCTCACTAAAACCCGCCGCAGAACCGAAGCAGGTTCACGACTGCCTGGAAGCGTCTGCGGGCTCATCGCTGCATTGCGTCGATGTGGAACCATAATCAGCCCTTTAGCCGGTGGCTAATGAGCAATAGCATTGACCCCTCTCATGTAGGGGGCGGACGCAGAGACACTCAAAGCCCGTACCCTGCAGGGCGAAGCACTCCTGGACGGAGAGGGGCGCCCCTAGGAGGGAGGGGGGGGGGGGGGGGGGGGTCGGCCAGGACCCCCTCCCCTCCGGTCTCCTCCTCCATCATGTGACCACAGCCACAGGACTTTGTGGTGGATGAGGCCTTTCCACTTCGGATAAACCTCATGAGGCCATTCCCCGGTCGCATCCTGCCAAGAGAGCGCCGGGTGTTCAGCGACCGTCTGCCCGAGCCGGGCCGGTTGTGGAGAACGCCTTCGGGAGGCTACCTGTGTTCTCCATAACTTCCTGCGGAGGATAACCCCCCCAGGTGCATTGAGGGGGAACATCCCAGTTGGTGAGGTGGACCATGGATTAAAGTTCTCCGTCGCTACGACGGATTTCCGTCATTTGGAGTTCACAGAGGCCACTTGTGAGATCAATGTAGATCCGAGGAGTTTTTTTTCACATCTCCGATAACGTCGGGACAAATTTACAAACAGGCGTCATTTGGATAAACTAATCGCATATTAAGGATCTAAATAGGTACTTTCTCGCATAAAAAAAGATCGCATTTTAATGTACATCCCGATTATATATTAAATATATATTAAATATATTATATACAAATGTATATATATACACACCATTTTCGTGCCACATCTTACGTCTCTTTGTTGTGTTAGTGTTGTATGAACTCCCTTATAATGATTGACGGCTCTGATGTATCGGATATTGATAAAACACAAAAAAATAAATGGAGATGGGCATGGCTGACGGAAACGGGGAACGATGGCAAGCCTTACGGTTCATGGTGCAAAAAAATTCAACAACCAGGTGCGTGTTTTTGTGTGATATGCAGGTGTCAAGTAACCTAACCTGGAACATGTTTCACACACTGCACGTGACTTGGCTGTAGCGCGAATAAAATTCCAGTCAGAAGATTTTTTTTCACTTTAATCCCTGGGTGGACCCACTGCCGGGTCTGGGAAGAGTTGCCGCCAAGAACTCAGTGAGGGAAGCAATCCGGATCCGGGAGGCCTTCACATCCTACTTCTCTGCAGAGGGAACCGTCCCATGGCGAGACAACGTGTAGCGCACCAGCACACCCAAAACGGCTCTTTAAAGAGACACCCACACATTACTTGCGAGCATACTCCCTGCAATTACTATATTCACTGAGTTCTGACTAAATGAAGCATGACTCCTTTACATACAACAGTATGCCATTATAAACTAAGTTTGTTAGCGTTAAAGTTTGTTTATATTCTGAAATCAGGTAACTGTGACGGCCCTGAGCCGTCTTGCTTCCCTTCTGCTGGCCTCTGTCCTTCTTCCAGGGAAGCTGATTGGCTGGCCACCTCATTGAGGGATTGAACTCACCTGCTGGAAGCCTGCATAAGATGGGGGGAATCCAACGTGGCGCTCTCGCTCCCCACCTGGAAGGGTGGTGCTGCCCGGCCCCCGACTGGGTTGGGTCACTCTCTCTCTCTCTCTCTCTCTCTGTCTCTGTCTCTGTCTCTCTCTCTCTGCCTCTCTACCCCGAGAGGTATTTTATTGTGAGATGGATATTACTGATGGAGAGGTGATGGAGACTCCACTGTTCTGTGTGTGTGTGTGTGTGTGTGTGTGTGTGTGTGTGTGTGTGTGTGTGTGTGTGTGTGTGTGTGTCTGACTGTGTGTGCGTGTGTGTCAGTGTGTGTCTGACTGTGTGTGTGTGTGTGTTTGTGTTTCTTTGTTTGTGTGTGTGTGTGTGTGTGTGTCAGACGGTGTCTAACTGTGTGTGTGTGTGTGTGTGTGTCTATATGTGTGTGTGTGTGTGTGTCTGAGTGTATGTGTGTGTGTTTGAGTGTGTGTGTGTGTGTGAGTGTGTGTCTGAGTGTATGTGTGCGTGTACGTGTGTGTGTGTGTGTCTATGTGAGTGTGTGTGTGTGTGTGTGTGTGTGTGCGCACTATAACCTACTCAATGACACTCCTTAGGGTTGGACGCTCATACAGATCACGCCCCCGGCAACATGATTGGTCGACCAAAAGTCTGTGAACTCCGATGGCCCAGCAGCTCAAAGGTGGGCGTGGCCTCCCTCTGAGGGGGCGTGGCCTCCCTCTGAGGGGGCTTGGGCTTGGGTGGGAGGAGGACAGGAAGCACATGGGGAGGAGGACAGGAAGTACATGGGGAGGAGGACAGGAAGCACATGGGGTGGAGGACAGGAAGTACATGGGGAGGACAGGAAGCACATGGGGAGGACTCGGAGGAGGACAGGAAGTACATGGGGAGGAAGACAGGACGGGGAAAGAATAAATGTTCTATCTACAGTGGTTTCAGTTGGCTTGCTAAGGTGAGGCCGCCCAGTACACAACACAACACTGTCCAGTACACAACACTGGACTACACAATGCAGTGTGACCAGTGGCGGCTGGTGAATTTGATTATAGGGGGGGCAGAAAGTTTGTAAACCAAACCCCTGTAGGGGGGTCTGGGGCCCTCCTTCCCCCGAAGATTTTTTTGTGTTTTTCATGTAAAAACGAAGCATTAAAGACAAAATAGAACATTTGCCCCTAAAGACAAAATAGAACATTTCCTTACAGAGACGAATGGAGCCGGGGAACTAAGTTTTTACTTAATTTATTTGCCTTGTAGAATTCAGCAAGATTAAAAGCAAATACATCAATAATAATTGGGAATTACCGGTATGCACAAGTTAACATTCTCTCTCTGTCTCTATCTGTATGTGTGTTTGTGAGAGAGTGAGAGTGAGAGAAAGTGATTCTAAAAGGGGTGAGTGTGTTACGGACAATCTATTGTGTTGGTAACTTCACTCGAAATCTATCTACAGTTAAGTATGCATTTAGACAAATACGATAAAATATCAATATAATATCTGCCACCTTTTATGTGTGGTTGTTCAAGACACACTGAAGGCATGATGCCACAATTGGTTTGCAGAGAACTATATACAATATACACACTGAAGGCATGATGCCACCATAGGTTTGCATAGAACTACATACAATATACACACTGAAGGCATGATGCCACCATAGGTTTGCAGAGAACTATATACAATATACACACTGAAGGCATGATGCCACCATAGGTTTGCAGAGAACTATATACAATATATTTCATTTCAAATTTTTCTGAATTGGATCGTCGACTAAAAGGAACTTCTTTGAGAGAGACGAAACGGAATTTGCCACGTTTGCAGCCATGTTGAAATCAGCAAGTGACTTGATCAAAGATATCCCTTCGCGCTCTTTGCTCAGTTACGTATGATGCAAGCACGTTAGGGCGAGTCCCAAATCCCCATTGAAAATGCATTGAAGGCTCAATTTCCGAAAAAAAAAGTTTTAACATTAGAGTCAACGGAGAAGGCTTGGGCGATTTTCCACATCGATGAATTCGCCCATAGAGGCGGGACCATTTGAAACGCGACTTGAATCTGACATTCTGATTGGACAATGACAGATAATAGGTCTAGAACACTGAAAACTACTTTTGTGATAGAATAAAAAAATAAATAAAATCCTCTTTCTCTCAGTTGGTAGTGTGTCGCCCAAATCGTCCCTATACACCATCCGCCCCTGAGTGTGACGCTGTGTAGTACACAACACTGGACTACACAATGCAGTGACGCTGTGTAGTACACAACACTGGACTACACAATGCAGTGTGACGCTGTGCAGTACACAACACTGGACTACACAGTGCAGTGACGTTGTTCAGTACACAACACTGGACTACACAGTGCAGTGGCACTGTGCAGTACATAACACTGGACTAAACAGTGCAGTGGTGCTGTGCAGTACACAACACTACCACACAGTGCAGTGGCGCTGTGCAGTACACAACACGTGACTACACAGTGCAGTGGCGCTGTGCAGTACACAACACTACCACACAGTGCAGTGATGCTGTGCAGTACTCAACACTACCACACAGTGCAGTGGCACTGTGCAGTACACAACACTGGACTACACAATGCAGTGGTGCTGTGCAGTATACAACACGTGACTCCACTTTTCCAGTGTTTATATAATCCTCACTGGTTCTGAGTTAAATCAACACTTTGCAAAGCGTTAATATTTTAACTACATTGTGGTGTTAAAAATCTAACACTCTAAGTGTTCATTTCTACACTGTACTGTGTTAACTCTTTTCACTGGGAGTGATATTTCATAACACTTGTGGTGTTGTTTAGGACACTTTTAAGTGTTCACTATAACACTGGATAAGGTTAACTCTTTTCACTGGGAGTGTTACTTCATAACATCCATGGTGTTATTTATAACACTTTTAAGTGTTCATTTTCACACTGAATTGTGTTAACTCTTTTTCACTTACAGTGTTACTTTATAACATTTACAGTGTTATTGTATGAGACTTTAGAGTGCTCTATGAGTTTTTAAATTCTAATCTGTATTTAGTGTCTAATACTTATAGCACATTGAAGTGCAATTGTGTTACTATCAGTGAAAAAAAAAACAGAAAGATGATGACATTCCATTCACATTACAATTTTAATACATTCCAAGCACCATCGAAACATTGTACTTTTACAAATAAAATAATGGCACAATGTAAAGTCCATTGTCATTGCCATAAGAACTTTGTAAGTCAAAGGGCTTGTAAATGTCAATAGAATCTGCTCTAATAACATTGTTTTCATCGGTTTCAAAGACTTGATAGGCATGGCAATGCTCATTGAACTTTTCAACAAAAAGCTTGTTAACTAAAAAGAAGGTGACACTATTGACCAAAACAATTTTTTTTATACTACAAAACACAGGCATGTCATGTTTCGAACCACAGCAAATGACCAATCCTGCTCTGTATTCGGTCCCATTAATAATAACCCAGTTAGCAGAGAAAGTGTCTTCTGCAGCAGGCAAGCCTTGGGTGATCATTTCCTCATCTTCAACATTGAACAATTTTAAGGGCCCATATTCAACATTGTTAAAAGGACATGTCTCCCACTTGTATGCTATGGATGCTTGGTGTTTTTTGGCAAGTGACACTGTAATGTTTTTAAAGTTTTTAAGGGTGTTTTTAAATACCCTATGTTTAGCCTCACCTCTCATACCCCATACATGTATTAAGGGTCCAATTTTCCTGATACAAGTAGGGTAGTGCAACATAAAGTGGTGCTTGGGAATCAGGTTTCTCCCTGGATATAACTGTTTGAACAAGTAATGGTGTTCCATTATTACATGCTTTAGATGCACAGTCATGCCAATTGAAACTGATGGAGAGAAAATGATGTTAATTATTTGTAGTAAAAGCAATAGCAAGGTCCAGTTCTGATTTCCTTCTGGCACAATGTCACCAAAAATTAAAGGAACGTTTCTTATTAGACAAAGAGTCTGAATGGAGTTGAGGCCTATACTATTGCCAGTACTGTCCAAGTTCACCCTTGTTGGACGATTTTTGCGCTCTGAGTAGCCATAATCAAAAGCATAGATCCGTGACAAAAGAGCAGGTTTTGGCAGAAAATTGTCGGAAAGATATTCCAAGAGCAACTTTATCTCATACTGTGCCGCCCCTTCAAGAATGTCGTGCATTATGTCCAAGGAAAAATTCTGGCAAACATGAAAGAACTGTAAACTGTTCAGTGTTGAATTATTTTTTAATCCAAACACATGCAGCTTTTGAGGATCGGATTGCAACTCTCTGCAGTGCATTTCAAAAAGCTCTTTCCCTCGTAAGACTATCTTTGGATCATCCTCAGTATACACACTCTGCGCATCTTCTTTTGAAATTAAACACAAACGACAGTAGTGACGTCCACTGAAAGACTCTACAAAACCCAAAATTTTGTGCATCCCCAAGTTGTCCCCAGTTATCTGACATATAGTGCCATGGACCTTTTCAGATGAGAAGAGTAAATCAATGCCATCACGCTCCAATAATTTTATGTCATCAATCAGTGGCTGTAAAATAGGATCAAAGCCATGTTTTTTCACATCTTCTGCATGAAACAATGAAACCAAATGAATGTTCATCAATGCAGAATTTAACTTTGGAGGCAGATTTCTGAGGACAAAGTACATTGCACCAATTTTGTGAAACCCACGTTTGGAACCAAGTGGATTAGCTGTCTCAAAGTCATCGTAAAACAGTTGAATTTGCAAAGAGATTGGTTGTTTTGAAAACAATGGATGAGACTTAAAATAACTTCCATCACAGAAGTCATCATATCGGTCTTCTTTTGATACACCTGGTTTAGCCAGCAGCTCGCAAATATAAGTATTGCGGCAGAAAAATTTGATGGTTTCCAAAATTGGAATGTACACAAAAGTGTCTTTCACTGGTACCTGGTCATAAGTTCCTGTATTTATATTTAACCTTGTATCATAACGAATTCCTAAAGTTTTTTCCACTGGCTCGACAATTCCCCATTTTGCACTGAAATATGTCTTTCTTTTAGCTTCTGTATCAAAGCCCTCAACTGGGTTGTCAAAAGTCTCAAGACATTTTTCCAATGTAGATCTTACAGGATTATCTTTTGGCACAACGGAGAGTACTTTTTGCTTAAACTGACAGTGCAGTCCATCAGCAAATTCTTCCAAATCATTAACAAGTGATGTCACAAAACTATTTGCCAAATCACTACCACTGAGTTTACCAACAATAGTAGTTAAAATGGATTTCGTTTTTTCTTCCATTCTTTGACCAGATCCATTGTTTTCAGAACAACCAGCCTCAAGGCTCTGTGTGACACTTGTTTCCGCAACTTCATCCTGAATGAAAAAATCATCCTGAAATGACTCTGAGGTTTCTGCATCACCACTTTGACAACAATCTTCATCATGAACACTATTTAAATGTTTTTTAAAACCAGAAAATGACGTGAACTGACGCCTACAACTTTCTTGTGAACAAGCCAACTTAAATTTGGTGCTTGGATAAAAACTGTGGCCTAGTCGCAAATGACTTATCAAAGCCGGACTGCGGATATGCAGCGATTGACAGATGAAACATTTAAACATTGTTCTCATTCAAAATGTTAGCACGCAACTCACGAACACGCGGTGACTCGTCTGTTGAGGTAGCGTCAATGTTGAAAATGGTAGTCTGCACAAAACTGTAGAAATGAACCAGGGACTCGTCGTAATTTAAGTTGAACACGTAGTGGGATTTGAAAAGTTCATCAAAAGCACCCAGTGAGCTGGTGGCTTGGCAGGGGATGAGTTGTTTGTCCACTGCGATGTAAAAGGTGTCAATCCTGCTCTGGGTTCGGCCGACTGCAAGGATGTATGGTTTGCCATCTCTTTCTTGCAGGTGTTCATCGATGCTGCAGCATGACTAAAAACAAATAAGATACAAAAAAAAAAAACACATACACTGTTCAGTAATGCCGAGTATAAATTACCCCTTTAGTTTTGAATCATGTTCCTTACTGGACTCCTGAACAATAGGCCTGTACTAAGTAAACATAGTCCACATGGAGAGGAAAAAATAGAAAGTTCAGAGCTAAAAAAGTGTCTTGTAGGACTTTAAAAAGTGAGGGAACATACAGTATTTACCTTGTGAAAGTGCACCATTTTGTCTGCTGCATCCCTTGGACTTATTTTGGTCCTCCTCTTCCGTCCAGCTGAAGGTGGCAAAAGATGAAGCAGTAGCAGCACAGAAGCTATGTCACTGTCCCAGTCTGTTTGGGGTGGAATTTATCAGACAATTTATCAAATGAGAACGTAAAAATAAATATTAGTATTGTCAAACAAACATGCAGTCAAGCGTACCATTGTCATCATTCTCTGCAAGCTTCTCTGCAGCTTTTAGCAAATGACACAGGTCAGTTGACGGAGTCAGCTGTTTGGCCTCTTTGATGACTTTTGGCTTGAATGAGGTGTCCCACTTTTCAAGCAACTTGGTGGCTGTTTCAGCACCAAACAGCAGCAGGAAGTCTTGATTGACCTGTTGATCATACAAAAGTGTTACATTTAGTCTACGTTGCACCAAATGCTGTCCTTCTTATAGCTCCCAACAGCACCCTGAAGTTTCAAAGAACAGGGATATGGGCTGATTGGCTCTAAATATTTCCTTTTATGATACAAAGAGGTAATTTTGAGCAATATGGGAAATACCAGGAGACCGGGATGACCAATGATCACATATTTAACTGCTACCATCAAAGTGAGCAAAACAATGATAAAAGATTGTTGATTTTAAGACATCTGCAGTTCTTTGTGGGTCATGGACAAGGTCCTGGCGATGTTGGAACGTCATTTTCATCCTCTGAAATACACTTGCTTCATCAGGAGAGTGAACAAGAAATGAAATGGCCTCCTTGCAGGCATCTCCATCAAGTTGCTGAGGCAGTGTGGTTGCTGATCTTCGGCGCTTTGGCCCTTGTTCTTGAGGCACTGAGACTTCCTTCACTGGCCGTTTAGTTGTAGACCTAGTCATGGTCTTGAGGCGCCATGCTAAATATCCAGTCCCTTTCACGCCATCGTAGAAATGCTCCTATTACATTTAAACAAAGAAAATGAACATCAAATGTGATCTTACAGCATGTGCAGATGCAGCAAAATGAAACAATAGAACTATTATTATATAACAGCTTTTCTATTTTCAAGTTTATGTGCAAAATGCCCTGAGTCACTTCCGAGCAGGGCTCTATCATTGTTTTTGATTTCACATCTTAAAAATACTCCACAATTTCAAATGCAGTCATATGACAACAGTCACTATCAAAGAGACAATAGGACCAACCACACAATTGTTTTAATACTTTCACTTTATCTACTGTAGTTATTCCATGATAAAACTTCTGTGCCACTTTACCATCATTGCATAACTTACATAGCCCTTTGGAGAAAAGGGATCCTTCAGTGAAGGAAAGACAGTAATAATTCCTAGGGCATACTTCTCCTTTTGCTGACGGGAGGGAAACCTGCTATAAAGAAAAGACAACCAATGATGTTGAGTCAGTTTTACGGATCGGAGTTACAGTATACAATACAAGAATACAGTGTATGGCCCTTCATTACATTTCTATTAAGCTTACCCATGTCTCTCGGTCATATCACTTGCCAATATGTTTACAAGCTGTCTCCGGGTGCGGTGGCTTAGTGAATTTTCTCCCCTGTATTCTTCAAGGATATCCTCTCCACCAGGCTTCCTATTCAAGGCATCTTCAACCATCTGCTCATACAAATAAGAAAATAATAATAATAAAAATGGTGTTCAATTCTCTCTTTTATGTCAAATGAGAGAAAACACACTCATGTTTGTAGTTAAAGGTGAAAGTTTAGGGGAATGTCAAAAAACTTGTAAAAGGACAAACATCTGGCAAGATGCAAATCAATAACTTACTTTCATTACAGGCAAGTTGGGAACCACATGCTCTGATTGGTTATAATTTCAATTCAGTATAACTCAAAAATATTTTTTACTCTCAATTACCTCTTTCGCTGCAGAACTGCCCATGTCTTCTTTACTGGATCTACTGCGGCCTGCAGGAATACCATGTTCCCTTAGGTCACTGTCGCTTGATGAAAGTGATATGGTATCCATGAGGGAAGATGCTGTATCCGAGTAAGATGGTGTTGAATGAGCTAAAGGAGAAAAATCTTTACAAAAAGTAAATTGGTTAATTTTCATTAATCTCTTACAAGTCCATTAATAATTATACAACTATTGCCATGTTCATATTCAGACAACAATGTACACAAATATGTCAACCCTGTCCACTGCCATGCACATTGCATAAAGAAAGGTCAGTATTATCTGCATAAAGGAGCAAAAACTTGGCTCTACACTGACTGGGCTATACACTGACAACATAAGGTATTATGATAACATCTACCTTCATCTGAAATCCTTTGACGTACTGTCAGGCATAGGTCTGGATGGGCCTCCAATAACTCAAGAAAAATTTCTTCGTCAACTGCTGTGTCAGTTTCATCGACAATTTCAAGATGAGCAGCATCCTGAAGTCCAAACTTGGTTTTGACTGTAGAAATGCAGAATGTAACCATAAAGTCACCTGAAACAGACTAAATAACTTTGCTTTTATCTTTTTTTATTATTATTTTAGGCTTACATTTATTTGGGGCAATATTATGGTACTGCATCTTGGATTAGTAACTCTGCACTTCTTTGTGATAATGGTAGACTAAATTAAACAGGTCTGCCGCAACAGTGATACAGATTGATCATTAATTGAAGTTTTTTTTTTTTTTTAATGAGACACAATAGTCTACAATAAACTGTGTTACAGGTATAGCCTAGTTTTTTAAAAAGATGAGCTACATCCAGTCTAGTGATATGAGGAGCTGATACATGGACAACATATCTTGTTAAGCCTCTTAGGATATCTTACCTTCACTTATAAATTCCAAATAAGTAAAGCTGGCGTGCAATTTGATGTACTTCTTTACACTGAGGTATTTCACTTTCAGCAACATGTCCTAAAACTGGACCTGGTGGCGAAAGTAGGGGAAGGGGGTGAAATTAAACTATATTACCATATATTTAACCCATGGTTTAAGTGGCAATAAAGTTTGTTGCATACAATAATGTGCGCTTAACACGCTTCCTACTTTATATAACAAAACATCCTTAGTACATTGATAAATGCATTTATTACATTTGAAACCGGCTTTTCTAACACATGCACAGCTCTGTCTGACATATTGCTGTCCATAGCTTGTTGGTAGTCGTTTTTTCATATGGCATGCTAGGCTAGAAGTTGCATCATATAAAATATCGGCGGCATCGACGACCCTCCCTCCACTGACATATTTCGTTTAGTGTAAAACACTGAATAGTAGCCTATTTCGCTGAAGCCAAAGCAAAGTGGAAAGTGTTCCCTTTGTTCATGCTAATTACTGCTTCCCTTACCATTAGCAAGCAATCAATACCTATACTGCGTTATCCTTATGCGTTTGGTCAAGCAGAGTTAGGCGTAACTACGACGACAAAACTTGACTTAAACTGTCTTTATATAAGATTCTTACCTTTTTAACAGAATATTCCTGACAAGAACGTTCTCTCTCCCCTTTACAGCAATGTAAATGAGCAAAGTGCAATTATCTGTCGAGCTCACCTTACCACAAGCTGCCAGCTACTAACGTTATGACAAATTCTAACGTCTGCATTTTTCGAGAGAGTACCCCCCCCCCCCCCCCTTCATTCAAAAGGAATAAAATGGCTCGCATTTCTTTTAAAACACTGTTAAGCACTTATTATATGTACATTTATTTTCTCTGTATAAACCTGTGGAAGATGGTCAGCTTTACTTAGGCTAAGGAATCCTGCCGTTTAGGCTACCAGACAGTTTATTAGTAGCGTAACCTAAGCTTCCACATTGGCAAAATGTTGCGTGCTTTAGATAAATACCGTTATTAAAAATGATTTCAAATATTTAGGCCTAATTATGATTTTAATTAAAACAAACTTAAATTCTAATGTATGGTTCTTACCTTAACAAACTCCACGATCGATCTCGACACCAAACTTCTAGCAGCCTCTTCATGCCCAAGAGCGCGTAAAAACCGGATGTAGAAATCAACTCCAAATAAGTGATGGGTATTGTAAGGCTGGGGGTAAACGATTATTTATCAAACGATTAATCGGGCGATTATTTTATCGATTAGTCGACTAATCTAATGACCAATTGGACGTTTTTTTTGTTTTTTTTCTGTTGCTCGATTAATAAAAACCATAATGTATCTCAAATAAATACCAAAAAATTCTTAATAATATACTTTATTTAATACGGAACCCGTAAAGGGACATTAAATAATTGTGTGCGCATACTCTCTTGCGCTCCGCCTCCAACTACGAGATGGTTAGTTACATCTTTCCTGCTGTCGGCTCCCAGACCGAGGAGCACAGGTGATACGTTCCCTCCAGGTCCGATGCGCTCTCGGGGGCATGACCCTTCACTTTGACCGACAGTGAGTCTGCTTATAGGTCGGAATATGATGGAATGAAGCGGCCACCGATTCTTGACAGGCTGGGTATTTTATTCTTACACACAACCGGACTCGTTCATGACTTCACTAGACTGACACGCACGCTATCGCTCGCTCTCCTCGCTCGTCCACCTACTCGCTGACGACACACACACACACACACACACACACACACTGCCAGTGATATGCGCACGATGTTTCCCCATGCTCATGAGATACTTTCTCGTGCGCACAAGATACTTTCTCATGCGCACGAGATACTTTCTCGTTTGAGATGCTCCAACATTGCTGTCGTGCTCTTGTGATATGCCAACTACTCCATTTGGCAAAGAGTGCAAATCACAACACCTTTCCGTTTAGGACTTAACTTGAAGTATTTCCATACCTTTGATGATTTCGTGCGCGGACATTTTCCTTTATTGTGACTTTCGTCCATTTCTCCGTCGAAAATCGTCGACGGAGAAATTTGACGTCGACGAATTTTTGACGTCGACATCATCGACGCATCGCTACAGCTCTAGGGTATTGACTCCTTGAAATAACCCCAGCTACAGAGCGTTTTCAGCACTGTAAGTGTTACAATAACTCTAAAATCAACACTTGTTAACTCTGAATAGTTAACACCGAAAATTTTAACTCAAATTAACACTACCGATTTTGCTGTGTACACAGTGCACTGGCGTTTTGCAGTACTCAACACTACTACACAGTGCAGTGGCGCTGTGCAGTACTTAACACTACCACACAGTGCAGTGGCGCTGTGCAGTACTCAACACTACCACATAGTGCAGTGGCGCTGTGCAGTACACAACACTACCACACAATGCAGTGACGCTGTGCAGTACTCAACACTACCACACAGTGCAGTGGCGCTGTGCAGTGCTCACAGTACTGGAATATGGCAGCACAGCCCCAGGATGAACCCTGACCTGAGCGCGGCTGCAGACGGCCTCGTGGACGGGGTGAAGGGCTGTGACCTGGGAGTCCAGCAGGTTGGTGGAGACCTGGGCCAGCTGGGGCTCCTCCAGCTAACAGCCCAGAGCCTGCACCTTCTGGGGGGGGCTCCCACCGCACACACGCCCCGGGTTGGACCCCAAGGGGGCCCCGACCCCCAGATGAAGACTATCTAACCCCCTTGTATCTGGTCCTGGTACCTCCCCCCAGATGAAGACTATCTAACCCCCCTGTATCTGTTCCTGGTACCTCCCCCCAGATGAAGACTATCTAACCCCCCTGTATCTGGTCCTGGTACCTCCCCCCAGATGAAGATCATCTAACCCCCCTGTATCTGGTCCTGGTACCTCCCCCCAGATGAAGACTATCTAACCCCCCTGTATCTGGTCCTGGTACCTCCCCCCAGATGAAGACTATCTAACCCCCCTGTATCTGGTCCTGGTACCTCCCCCCAGATGAAGACTATCTAACCCCCCTGTATCTGGTCCTGGTACCTCCCCCCAGATGAAGACTATCTAACCCCCCTGTATCTGGTCCTGGGTAGGGTCAGGTTCTTGGTCCACACAGGGTGTGTGTGCGTGCGAGCGTGTGTTTATTTGTGTGTTTGCGTGTCTTAATATGTATGTGTGTGTGTACAGATGCCTATTTATATAGCATGTGTGTGTTTGTGTTTGAATGTGTGGGCATGTGTGTGTTAATATATGTGCGTTTGTGAACATATGTGCTTGTGTGTTAATATATGCGTGTGTATCCTCCGACTCAGGGGGAGGGGAGGGAGAGAGAGGGTGAGAGAGAGAGAGACAAGAGACAGAGAGACAAAGACAGACAGACAGACAGACAGACAGACAGACAGACAGACAGACAGACAGAGAGAGAGACAGACAGACAGACAGACAGACAGACAGACAGACAGACAGACAGACAGACAGACAGACAGACAGACAGACAGACAGACAGACAGACAGAGACACTGAGGCTGAGGCGTCCCCCCATATCCAGAACCCAGGGAGGGGGTCCTTCTGGGTGAGACGATCTTCCCCCGCAGAAAACCTGCACCACTAAACTTGAGCCCTGAGAGGCGCGTCGGCGAAGAGCAGAGGCGTGTTCCGGCGCAAATGATACATGGGGCTATCTTACAGATCGATAAAGCAGTTGCGCAACTGATCGACAAATACCGTGTCTAAGTGCACTGGCAGATAGCGCAGTTGGTGTTGCTATTTGGACGTACCATGGCAGGTCGGAACTGCAACATGTTTTCCTTAGAGGCTGTTTGAATGAACACTGTAGCAGGCTATGCCATGGGTGAAAATAATAATAATAACAACGATAAACTCGTGCAAAGTAGGCTATATCCCAGGCTTTCAAAGCAAAATCTCGTTTTAGGGTAAATGATAATGTTGGTTAAATTATTTGGGAAAGAACAGCTGATACAGAGGTAATAAGTTGTATTTAAATCAATGCATCTGCAAACACCGTACAGCAAACACATATTTTCGTGACACCGACATCATGTACAAGCCCATAACTTTTAGGATTGATGAGTATTTCCTGATGAGAAAACATTGTTTTACCGCGAGTGAGTGTTAAAAAGAATGCAAGGGTGCATCCATCTGTTTAAACACACGGAAGCTAAACACGTAACGCGTAATACGGTCCATGGCAATGTACATTAACGGGGGGACACATGCATATAAGGAACACAAGTCGATAACGATAATGTATACAATACTGGTAAGAAACGATGTGTGTTAATGTATTAACCAGCCTGTCCTCCTAGAAAATACGACCGCATAGGTCGTTTGTACCGCCCCAAATTACGACCCACTGGAGCGTATCAAAATGTAGCGCCTCTAGCGGTCATGCAAATAACGACATTCTGAAGTCTCGGGGCCGCTCGTGGTTGCTCGGGACGCGCCTAGCTAACCCTCTCCCGGTATCACGCCAAGGCGTAAAATAGATACGTCTGTCCACATCGCAAGGCGTGTTCAGGGTAACGCTTTGCCTGACCAAAGCGTCATCCTGAGCACGCGTCCTTCTCCATTCGAAATGAATGGGGGAATAGCACCAACACAACAATTAATCGTTATTATCTGAATGGGAAATTCAATATTTTAGGACAGATACACCATTAAACGTGTTTCTAATGACATTTCTAGTGAGAAATGTACATTTTCCTTGCATAATCTTCAGTCAGTGAATGTGTATGATCTTTATTAATCTTTATTATCTGAATGGGAAATGCAATATTTTAGGATCGATTCACCGTTAAACGTGTTTCTAATAACATTTCTAGCGAGAAATATACTTTTTACTTGCATAATCTTCAGTCAGTGATTGTGTCTGATCTTTAGTTTTATAGTTATTAGGAAGATTTAATCGGCTCGCTCGCATGTTTCAACGACGTCAGGTTGCTAGGGACGCTGCTTTCGCTAAACTAGCAGCTCACGTGTTTCCTGCGTTTGTGTTATTAAACCGTTACTTTATGTAACTTTTAATGATATTGTAATAACCACAGGCGAGGTATTGAGCGAAGTAAGCTTGATAGCAGGTTTATTGGATTCCACAATCGGACAGGCAGGCACAGCTCCACTGGAAAACTACAACAACCAAAACTCCCGCCCGGAAGGAAACCCCCGGAACCCCCCCCTTAGAAGGCCCGCCCCTTCCTCCCAAACCCTGTGACGTGAAACACGTTTATCTGAGAGCCAACCCAGTCGCCAAAAGCATACGTTGACAGTGTACGTTTTCGTGAACACTGGATTACGTTGCATTTCAACATAAAATAGCGTGTTAGCACACACACACACACACACACACACACACACACACACACACACACACACACACACACACACACACACACACACACACACACAATGCATTTCGCTGCTAAAACAACAACTTGGGCTGCTTCTAGGACATTTTGGGTGGATTTTGAACGGTATGTGGGCAGGACGTTTTTTGCAGGCAGGACCTGGCAACCCTGCGCTGTTGCCCGAGGTGCAGAAATGCTCCGGAACAGATCTATATCCACCATGGCCAAAATAATTGTCATGAATAGCATGAATAGATTCATGCATTATCATTCAACTTGAACATGTGTTTTTACAGTATAGAGCAGTGATGGGCAGTAACGCGTTAGAAGTAACGCGTTACTGTAATCCAATTACTTTTTTCAAATAACGAGTAAAGTAAGGGATTACAATTACAAAAATAGTAATTCGATTACTTTTACTTTCCCGCAAGCATCCTGCGTTACTGCGTTGCTAAACCGTGATTTATTTTTTCCATTGACAGTAAAATAATTTGGGATTTTGCCGTATTTGCTTTGTGAGACTGTCTCGTGACAATGACGTAGCCTATAGCGGCGCGACGTCTAGAAGTAAACAACACCAACGTGTGTGCAAGACATGGAGTGCGAGAGAGAGAGCGAACATGGAGCATTTAATTCATGGAAGTTCAGACATTACTTTGAGTTTGACTCGGTAAAAGAAGGCATAATGCTAGCTATGGGCCAACTTAGCCTATCGGACAGCAATCAGTGCACTTGCAAATGAGTGCCTGCAAGTAGCCTATAACCGATCGTGGTGTGACATTATTTAACCATCAATCTACCGCAAATATGACCAGACAGATGTACATTGAACACATGATACACAAAGCACACCGTCCAACTCGGCGAATGCCGACAGACAGCCCACAACAAGCCAAACATCACCACGGCGGGTGTGCTCTCTCTCTCTCTCTCTCTCTCTCTCTCTCTCTCTCGCACGCCCGTACTACACAATCACTCCAACTTATCAAACTCCAAGGCTAGGCTGCTTCACTAAGACCACAACTAACCACAAGGCCTTGATCATAAGCATGCAGTATGCCGAAGCCGAAAAGGACACACGCAGTCGCACACACTCATCTTACAACAATCCGTTTTATCATCAACATTCAGTCACTGCAAAGATTTAAAGGCTAGCCTCTTACCAACACCAAAAGTATGTGATTGAGACAGTATTGTTCGGCTTTCGCTTGCTATCCGTTTTTAGTATGACTTCTCAACATTACGTCTTTCTTGTGTTAGGCGCACATGGCTAATTTGCATACGTGCACAGGATTGGCTGGCTCCGCAAGGCAAATAATATAACATATTTAACTATCTTTCTATCCGTCTATTTATTTATCTATCAACGCATGGGTCTAGTTTTAATGTGATGTATTATGTGTATGTCCAGTCAGACTTGTTGTCTCCCTTGTTCTATGTGGTCTTAGTAGGCTATACTGTGTGAGCCGAATCACCTAAATGAATTCCCGACGTGTAGTTTGGTAAAGACTTGACTAGGCTATTTATCTATCGAGGCTATTAGTTAACAATTATTCGCCAAAGGCTAAGTGAATAGTGGGGAATAGCCCCCGAGACCGAAGGTTTATTTGTTGTTATCAGCTGACATTTTGGGATGAAAACAATAGAGTTTGAGATGTCAATCATGGGATATTGCCCAATATCCCGAGATAGCCAACCAATCAAATTGCGCCATTTTAGGAGATTCACGTGTAGCATATAACTATATATAATATCTATGTATTTATCTATGAAACACATCCTTCCACACACAGTTCAAACACATAGGCCTACTCTTTGACATTAGAACAGCCTAATGACATGTTAATAGAGACTTTGGTTTTAATTATTTTATTTCTGTATTTTATTTACATCTATTCGAATGAAGGTGTGTGTATACACACCAAAACAATTTTCTTTAAATGAGAGACTGTTGCATTTAATATATATATTTTTTTGCAATGTGCATCGTTAAAAAGATTGAGACTAATACAAACAAGTTTTTAAAAAAGCGCATACAGGTTGTGTATAGTAGATAGTGTGTTTTTGAAAAGTAACTAAGTAAAGTAATTAGTAAAGTAACTAATTACTTTTGAAGATAAGTAATCAGTAAAGTAACTGGATTACTTTCTTGGATAAGTAATCAGTAATCAGTAACTAATTACTTTTTCCAAGTAACTTGACCAACACTGCGTACCACCCACCCCTCCCCCATTCTAGAACTACTCATCCAAATGTTCTAATTGTTGCAAATTGTTGACGGCTACTATGTGCCGTATCCAGATGGATTGGTTCGCATCTGTCTCGCGCTATTAACATTCATTTTTAAAAAACTGCATTCAATTTTTATTTATTTTATTTTATTTTTTTCTGGTGGGGACAAAATGAGTCTTTACGAAAACTGGTGGGGACGCGTCCCCGGCGTCCCCGGGGTAATCGACGCCTATGAGCTCAGCTAATACTCATAATGCAGATCCTAATCCCCTCTTTTAAGTGTACCCACCCAACCTTTGACCCAAAATGTCCACCATCATCCTTCTTAATCAAGTAAAATAAGAATCTATATATATATACATATATATACCCACTAAGACTAAGTGGGTATATATATACGTATATACAGGGTGCGATTTGCCGGTGGGGATGGTGGGGATTATCCCCCCCTCTGGTTTACACGTCCTACCCTCTGCTGAATTATTTTTATCCTCGGTGGGGATAAAAATTATCCCCCCCACCCAAAGTATTTTCACCATTACATCGTAATAATTAACAACCAAAATACACAGGGTCCGTCTTCATTTTGATTGTGCTGTGATTTTGATCTACCGGGAGCGATAGATGGGAGAGCTATCCAGCCTTTTGGAGAGGTGGCCAAAAACCCATCCCGATCCACCAAGGAGAGGGCAAGATGTCAGGGTATACACACTAAAATGACAGAGTGGCTTTTTTTGGTGGAGATGGCACTGATTAAAGATGCGCTGGAGATTCTACAGGCCCTGTCACTTTTCCTTCAGAGGAGAGACGCAACAGCTGTCCGTGCCAACACTGAGGTGGGCGTGGCACTGAGCGCACTGAGATCAATGAGGAAAGCCGACGGTGTGAACACAAAATGCATGAGGGAGGAATTTGAAAAATCGTCCACATTCAAGGGGGTCAGTGTGTCTCAGCCAGGTGATGGGGGCCGTCGCAAGGCAGAGGTGTTTCGCGAGCGATTTTTCGTCTCCCTGGCTGACAACATTGAGCGCAGGCTGGATGACAACGGGATAATCTCTGCCGCCGCCGTTCTAAATCCATCAAACTGGCCATCTGATAAAGACGAGCGCATCCTCTACGGCGATGAAAAACTTCTCGCCATACACAAAACTCTTGCTGTTGAGGCCGCAACCAGTCCCATACTACTGAAGGAGTTCCATGAGTTTAAATGTCACGGTGTTACAGGAGAGAGCATGCGCAAAGTTCTCACCGCTGTCTCCACGCTCCCAGTGTCCACAGCCGAGTGTGAAAGAGGTTTCAGCGCCATGAACCACATTCTTACAGATGGCAGAAACAGAATGAATGTGTCCACACTTAAAAACAATATTAGCTATGAGAAAATATTTCTGCAAATGCAGTGGTTAAGTTCACGTTCAAAATAGGCCTACCGCCTACGTTATGAAGCCTAAGTGTAAGGTTTAAACTTTAGATACACAAGGTCACAAGATCAACTGTTTTCATAAGTTTTCACACTGTTGTGTGGTTATTTTTCCTGAATAAAATGTTTCTCAAAATTATCCCCCCCTCTGGTTTTTTCACAAATCGCACCCTGTATATATATATATATACCCACTAAGAGATGTCCACTTCTTACTTTTATTTTATTTATATTGTATTTTATTTATTTATTTATTTATTTATTTATTTATTTATTTATTTATTTATTTATTTATTTATTTATTATCTTATCTTCTATGCTTGTAGGGTTAGCTTGTAGGGTATTTATATTTATATTTCTATTGTATGGAGCACCTGGAACAACAATTTCCCCCCGGGGATCAGTAAAGTATTTCTGATTCTGATTCTGATTCTGATATGCATATATATATATATATATATATATATATATATGTATACATATATACACATATGTACACCGCAGTGCCTGGACTATTCAACAGGAACAGTGTGTGTGTGTGTGTGTGTGTGTGTGTGTGTGTGCGCCTTGGCCCTTATCTGAATACCTGCCAGCAAAGGGTGTAACATGAGGAAGGAAAAAAGACAGGAAGAATCCAACCCAACGAGATTCTCTTGAAGTCTCTTTTAAGGGAAATGAATAAAGTAAATAAATCACCCTGCTATTATAGAATCACAAGCCAGTATAACATGCTAACCCTTACTGAGTACTCTGCAGACTGTGTACTCTGTGCTCTGATTATTCTGTACTCTGAGTATCTTGTACTCTACTCAGTACTCTGCTCTTCTGAAAAGAGAAATCATCCATCGATTGTCTAGGCTACATTCTACTGATTCATAAGTTCATACTGAGGCAAATCAAGTGTTCAGTTAAACAAGGTGGTAATGTCTTTAAAGGATGGAGGAGGATTGAACATGGAGGTGTTCAGCAGAAACAGGGCAGAGGAGGCCTTTTCTACTTGATGTGCTTCTATTCATGACATTATCTGTCTCTTTATTGATAGCATGGTATCTATGTTCCTGTTGGTTCTGCTGTAGAGAAGCAGCTGACTCAGTGACTGAGTGTCTCTACAGGCTGGTTAAACCATCAAGTGTCTCTTGGTTTTCCTCTGAGCTTCTACTCATCACAGCTCCCTGTCCAAAGTTCATATTTGAATGAAGTTATTATTCTTGGATCAGCCGCCTTAGCATGTTAGTCTGGGAGGAGTATGAACTGGTCCAACTGGTTAGACTTAATTTCCTGGATACGAGTCGGACGGTTTGGTGTGGCTCACTTCATAACAGCAGGAAGAAGACTAAGGTACTGTAGTCCTCTCTGATCCGTGATAGATCAAAAATAACTTTGAATCCCATCAATAGGGTGATGGTTAGTTTCCTGTAAAACCACATGGTTAAAAACGAAGGTCAATGTATGGATGAATTTCTATTCGTCAAAATGAATAGTGAATCATTTTGAGGATTCCTGCTCTGCAGAATACTACCTGTTAGACTGTGGGCATTGGGGATCGAACCGAGAACCCTCCTGCCTAGAGTCAAGGGTCAGGTTGAGGTTATACTAACTGTTTCCTCTGATTTAGGATTTTGGTTCTTAATCACAAGTGTCTTGTGGTGACTTTAAAGGTTGTTAGGACAGAATGGACGGTTGTTATATTTGTAGTCCGGTATTATGATTACAATATTTGGACAGGAAGACGGTCATCTTGGTTAGTGAAGGTGTTTAGATCATGGTGTTTAGATGGGCCTAGATCATTCGGCTGTAGTGTAGGCCTACTCTATATCTGAGAGCATCACTCGTGTGAGAGGGACGTGACCTCGAGGGGAATTAGCACTGCCGCCACCGCCTCAACACATAGGTCACTGGTGACGACTGGTCCATATTCTTCAGCTCAGCCAATCCCACTGACATCCTCTCACCAGCAGGCGGTGCTGCAGTAGACCTTTTCAAGTGTTTCAAAATGGAGTGTGTGTCAAATCATTTGGTTTACTAGTCTAAAGACGCTTAAATGGTTCACTTACGCTTGAAGCTAAACGTTCCACTTTACTACAGCTGGAGTGGATTGAATCACAGACTGCAGCAGAGTAGACCGTTTGCGATATTTTAAAGGGTAGGATGCTATACGTGGCAAAGACTAAGGTGTGTGTGTGTGTGTGTGTGTGTGTGTGTGTGTGTGTGTGTGTGTGTGTGTGTGTGTGTGTGTGTGTGTGTGTGTGTGTGTCAGTGGCGGCTGGTGGTTTTTAAAGTGAGGGAGGAAGGACTGCGCGCTTGGTTGCCATTGGCCTGCTTGCACTGTTGGTGTATGGTGGCATAAGACTCAAGTTGTTTCAGGGTGTTTTGGTGAACTACAAAATAGCAGGGAGGGAGTTATGTGAACAAAATGTATACAAAGCCACCAGTGGCATCACTGTAATTTGAGAAGGAAAGGATGCAAAGCATATTAGTCAAATCAGGCCTACTATTGATTTGTAAAAGTAAATAAAAAAATCTGGGCCTATTATTGGGCCTATTTTTGCCCTCACTGACTGAAGTTATTTAGCTATGTTTATTTTCAGTTACAATTGCTTGTAATGCTACCAGTAAGTCATGCGTACCTAGCAAACCATGTAGCACTCACAACACTGACGTTGCCATTACTTCTGATGACCTTGATTTTGGGAAGTGGTCTACCTCTTTCTGAATGAATGGAATGGTTTTTGTAATAAGACGTTAACAATGTCCTCCGTTTCCAATGTTTCCATTGTGCATTTAGGATCTCGCTATCGCAGATTTCACTTACTCTGCGTCTCTCAGACTGAGCAGCACCGCGGCAATGCAGACCGGGTTTGTTATCGACAGCGTTGCCAGATTGGGCAGATTTCCCGCCCAATGATAGTTTTTCATGGTTAAAAGTAGCCCAATTGGGTGGAAAATCGGACCAATCTGGCAACACTGCTCAACATCCATGGATCCTGCTTATTGGTTCATAGCGCAGACGGATAGATTTTTGCGCGAATCAGACCCCTTAAGGTCCCACCCACTCAGAGGAGGATTTTCCTCCTCTCTCCCATTGAAACCCATGTTATCCACCGGCCGCCAGTACTTTCGGGAAAATGAATGGGAGTGGACGGCGGCGGAAGGAGGACGTTCCTCCCTGAAGTAATTGTCAATAGGCGATAGGGGGTGCTAATGTCCCTTTACCCAGGGAAACGAACATTATATATTCAAAGGCAATAAAGTAGTCATATTTAAGGGCATTAATTCATTACAATAGTCGGGCCAATCAAATTTTTTTATTCTCAACAATGTTAGGGAGGATCTTCCTCCCTCTCCTCAATGGAGAAGCCTCCACTGGTGTGTGTGTGTGTGTGTGTGTGTGTGTGTGTGTGTGTGTGTGTGTGTGTGTGTGTGTGTGTGTGTGTGTGTGTGTGTGTGTGTGTGTGATGGAGTGTGTGTAAACCATCGAGTGTCTCTTGGTTTTTCTCTGAGCTTCTATGCATCACAACTCCTTGTCCAAAGTTCATATTTGAATGTTAAGTTATTATTCTTGGATCAGCCGCCTTAGCATGTTAGTCTGGGAGGAGTATGAACTGGTCCAACTGGTTGGTTCATAAATTCCTTGATATGAGTCGGACGGTTTGGTGTGGCTCACTTCATCACAGCAGGAAGGCGACTAAGGTACCGTAGTCCACTCTGATCCGTGATAGATCAAAAATATGAATAACTTTGAATCTCATCAATAGGGTCAGGGCCGGCGATCGGCATAGGCAAGCTAGGCGACCGCCTAGGGCGACAAATGCGTTGGGGGCGCCCTCTGGTGGCGCCCTTAATTAAAAAATATATCAATTAAAATCCGTTCGCGAGGGGGCGTGGGAGCAATTGTCAGGGCGGCCCGAAACCGTCAGCGTAGCACCCCCCCCCCCCCCCCCCCCCCCCGCTCGCAAGACCTGTCCAGGGCGCAAGTTGATTTCGAGTCGCCTAGGGCTCCGAAACGGCCAGCGCCGGCCCTGAATAGGGTGATGGTGAGTTTCCTGTAAAACCACATGGTTAAAAACGTTAGTCAATGTATGGATGCATTGCTATTTGTAAAATTTGCTATTGAATCATTTTGAAGATTCCTGCTGTGTAGAATGCTACGTGTTAGACTGTGGGCTTTGGGAATCGAACCCAGAACCTTCCAGCCTGGAGTCAAGAGTCAGGTTGAGGTTATACTGACTGTTTCCTCTGATTTAGGATTTGTTCTTAATCACAAGTGTCTTGTGGTGACTTTAAAGGTACGAAAGATAGAATGTACAGTTGTTATATTTGTAGTGTGGTATTATGATTACATTATTTAGACAAGAAGACGGCCATCTTGGTTAGTGAAGGTGTTTAGACGTCATCTTCCTCCTCCATCACCACGCCCCCTCCCGATTCCTCAGGTCCATCTCTGCCAACCTGCTACAAGTTCCACGGACTAAGCGCCGGACTTGGGGTGATCGGGCCTCCTCAGTTGCTGCCCCCACCTTTTGGAATTCACTCCCCTCCCACATCAAAGTCTCTCCAACCCTCTCTTCTTTCAAATCGGCACTCAAAACATACCTTTTTACACTAACCTTCGCCACCTAACTCCCACCTTATTCTTCATGTTTAACCTCTGTTTTTCTTTTATTCCAAGTCTGTCTCACATAGTTTTGATAGGGCAATATGTAAAGCGTCTTAGAGTACCATATTAAGCGCTATATCAATTTCCTTTATTATTATTATTATTATTATTATTATTATTATTATTATTATTATTATTATTATTATTATTATTATTATTATTATCTTGTACCGGGTCTTGTTCTCTGTGGGCCTGCATCACAGATCTGGTTGTGATGTCATTCCACATGAGGAAGTCCATACATGGTCCTGCCTTCAGAGTGGGTTAACCAGCACAGGCAGCAGCTGGTACGATATCTACATGGTGAAATTTATCTTATTAGACACTTTTGAAGCCCATTTGGACCTTCTGTGTGGAATGATGAATAGTTATGAAATAGGGTATTAGAAACGTCTGGGCAGCATCTCCACATCTTTCCCCTCGTTGAGAATGAGAGGGTCTACGTTTAGGAAAGACCATCCTGCCTCTTATCCAAAGAGACAGACAACCGTCCCCTGGGACCAGTAATACACAGCTCATATGAGAGCAGAGAATAATGACTGTGTGGCCGTAGAAACCTTATGGAGTTGTGTTTGTGTCCAGGTCAACGGTCTACTATGGATGAGGAGAGAGAGGAGGGGGGTCCTACCTATAGGACCACTCTGTCTGGGGAACATGGCCGCCGGAGCAAAGCTAAGAGGTAAGAAGAGGATCTCTCTGTCTGTGACTGTTGTCCATCTCAGAGCTCAGCAGTGGTACATCATGACTCCATCATTTGTGTGTGTGTGTGTGTGTGTGTGTGTGTGTGTGTGTGTGTGTGTGTGTGTATGTGTGTATGTGTGTGTGTGTGTGTGTGTGTGTGTGTGTGTGTGTGTGTGTGTGTGTGTGTGTGTTGAAGCCCAGAGAAGCAGCAGAGAGCAGACTCCCCTGGACCCAGCTGTGTCTCCATGAAAAGTGACCGCTCTATGGAACATCCTGTTGGGTTTAAAGATGGAAATCAGTCTATTGAGAAGAGGTGAGCCTTTATCAGAGATCATAAAGATACAGCTTCTATCAAACGTCCATAAATCCTGGTTCTTGTTTTTCTAGAAGAGTCCAGCAGGAGAGACCAGACTCCCCTGGACCCAGCTGTGTCTCCATGAAGAGTGACCACTCTATGGATATACCATGGCGTTTGAATGATGGACGCCCCTCCAGAGAGGAGAGGTAGGGGTTTCAAACAGACGATCTAAACAGACCTGGTGGTTGTCATCAGGGGCGTCAGCTCACCCAATACCATACAGGGGCACAATAGGGCACCAAAAAAAAATGCGAGCGCTCAAAGAGCGCGAGCTAAAAAATTGTTGGGCAATTATTTATTTAAAAAAAGCATGGGCACAGATAATTAATGCAAGCACGCAAGCAAATATTTTATAGCACTTATTTCATTTTCAACTTTGAGACCAACGTGTGCTTGAGCTGCTTAAGCCAGCCTGCTTATTTAAGCATGCACTGGGCTATTTTTAAAAGCAACAGCGTACAAAACAGCTTCCACCTCCGAGTGTTGTATTCTGTTATAAATTGCGCTAGTATAACATCGGTGCCATTGGTTCCAGGCAACTTGAGAAGATGTCTTATACAGTATGCCGATAGCTAGCTAACTAAGCTGACAAGACAACTTGGATACCCCATCACGGGATCATCACCCCCTGAAAACACGAACGTAAAGAATCGAGAAACACCATAAGATGGCATGTAGTGTGAACCCGACATTTGTGATCTTTCTCCGATCAACAGGTCCAGCTTAAACAGTTATCGCTACAGTTTAATATATTAGCGAACTGTCTGGCTGCTATAGCATAACGACAGACGTGACCACATTAGCTAATAACACCACTTCAGAGACGCCCATTCACCTTATTTGATGAAAGGCATACACATTTGTTAGACATTCTATGCTTCCAGAGGATAAAAATGTAACGCTTACTGTTTACTTCACTTCACGCCGGCCGGAGTGAATGGTCGCTGACGCTGTGCTGGACAGGTTCAAAAAGTCGATATCAAGGAGAATGATTCTCTCCTCAGTGTGTGCATTCGTCACGTACATTTCATTGCAGCGGCCGGCCAATGAGGGGGGCACCATGCATTCTATTGACGTAATTCAAATAGTAAATTTCTTCAGGGTGTCAAATTTTGTACAATCAATGTTTTAGTGTGTCTTTACCAGACATGGGGGACTCGAGTCACATGACTTGACTCGAGTCAGACTCGAGTCGCAAATTTGAGGACTTGAGACTTGCTTGACTAACACTGATAAAAGACTCGACTTGACTTTGACTTGGTCTTCATGACTTGAGACTTGACTTAGACTTGAGACAGATGACTCGAAATGACTTTTCTAAAGTTAGATTATAGGTTGGATATGTGATTTGCGATACGCCAGCAGATTTTGAAAAGACGCAACTCAAATGGTCCTACCCCCTCTCCTTCAACGCTGACTCTGACTCCACCCATTCCAAGTACATGGACGCGCAATCACACAAGAGCGCGAACACAGATGCGCGAGAGTGGGCCAGGGCAAGCTAGCTAGGTTGGAGTTTAGGGTTGTATTCTAGCGCTAGGTCCAAATGTGGGTTAGCTCGTAAACTAGCTCCAGTAGCTACCGCAGGATAACAACATGCTTGCTCTGGCACGAGCTTTGAGTACGTGCACGAAGAGGTCACGCGCGGGGGGAGGGGGAGTGCAGTACGACCGTTTGATTGACGTACTTACTGTCCAATGCCACTCGGTGTTTCTGAAAATCATTGGCTGGAGTTTTTCGAGCCCTGCCCGTTCCACAGATGATTAACTTGTTTAATTTTCATGTCAGTAGGCTACTTCTAACTCAGTGGTTTTAAGTGTATTTTTGTTCAAGGTGGAGGTACGAGTTATAGCAGTCCCTGCATCAAGTGCACCTCTTGAACGTGTGTTCAGCCATGGTGGGGTGATAATGTGACCGCATCATTCAGAACTCAGTGACAAAGTACTGTCAAATTATTTTTTTTGCAAATGCAATGCATTGTAAGTCGATGTATGTTGCGAGGCAGCAAGATTGCTACCAGCTTTCAGGCTTGTGTATTACTATTTCCCCTTCCTACAGTATGTGTATGTGATATTACTTTTGAAATATTCTTTTTTTTCATGTCTGATGCCATGTGTTGCAAATAATATTCTACAACATGTAGGGAGATTGAGTGATTGACTTGAACTGTTGTCGTATACAGCTACCTAGAGGTTATATTTGATTCTGTTCATAGGTTGGAGGTAATGATCATAAAAAAACATTTTCAAACTATGCACATAATGGTTTTGGAATGTTTTGAATAGTTTGAGTTATTGTTATTGTTAAGACATTGTTATTGTTAATGTTGAAATAAAACTCAACTTATGAACCACTCTCTTTACCGATTTTTAAATGTGGAAACTGGGTTAGATCGTCATATTTTTGTATGACTTGACTTGTGACT
Organism: Gadus macrocephalus; assembly: GCF_031168955.1. Lineage (NCBI taxonomy): Eukaryota > Metazoa > Chordata > Actinopteri > Gadiformes > Gadidae > Gadus > Gadus macrocephalus. The sequence goes on from NC_082388.1 coordinate 1,649,832, forward strand.
TGCTTGACCTGAGCAATGACTTGACTTGTGACTTGCTTGATTCTCACCACAGTGACTTGGGACTTGCTTGAGACTTGAAGGTTATGACTTGAGACTTGCTTGTGACTTGCACATGAATGACTTACCCCCACCTCTGGTCTTTACTAGGAGGACTAGTACCGTGTTTCTTAAAGATAGCCTAAGATATGACGAACTCCTGGCTCTGTGTTACAGGCAACTCTCCGGCTGCAACATGCTCCGAGTGGCCGCAAGTGGATTCTAATTACTCTGTCCGTATGTCGGACTTAAATTCTAACGAAAGTGGTAGTCTATAGGCCTATTTTAAGAAAAAAAAATGCAAGCATGCATTCTGTAGATTGCCAGATGAGTCAGACTTAAATAAAAAAAAATTAAAGGTATAAATAAATTAATGAATTAAAAAATCAGTGCCCCAGGCATACCCAGGCACCGCAGATCCACAACGGGGCACGTGCCCCGGTGAAAAGGGTCTGCCGACGCCGATGGTTGTCATCAGACTCTACTGATACTGATGTCTACAAGTCTGGGGAAATATAATTGCGTGTGTGTGTGTGTGTGCGTTTGTGTGTGTCTGTGTGCGTTTGTGTGTTCCCCATAGACACCAGGAGAAGTCAATGGTCACTAGTGCTCAGTCTCTACAGCAGCATCAAACAGAGCTGATCAAGGTGTGTAAATGTCCACCAAGCCATTTGACTTCAGCTCTCCATTATCATTAGAAAGCATCTCTTGTCCAGCTGGACGTGAATCCAGAAAAGATGCTTCTGATGTCCTCAGTTAGTTCAGAGTAAAGATCTCCTTGATGTTTCTTCTGTCACAGAGGGCTGAGGAAAACGCACACGCTTTCCTTGACAATGAGCTCAAGAAGCTCTGGAGGGTTCTCTTACCAGATTACCCACAATGCTCAGAGAATCAGAGGGAGGAGGAGGAGGAGGATGGTAAGAAGGAGGAGCAGAGGAGGCGCGCCATACAGGGAGCGGTGGACATCACAAAGCTCTGCCTGATGGAGATGAACCAGGAGGAACTAGCCGACACGCTCTGGGGCGGTAAGAGACTCTTACATACAGAGGAATTACAGCTGAAGTCCTAAGTAAAACCTCAACTATTACCCATCAGCTCAACTAAGTACCGTGTAGTTGTAACTATTTTAGGGTACTTCCTAGGAAATTAGGCAACCAATTCTTAGAAACACCTATTATTTCAAGTTACAATTGTAGTGTTCTAAAGTTTATGTTGGTAACGATTTAATGATGTACTATCTAGAAATTAGCATAGTACTTTCCAATAAATTACTTTTTCTTACATAGTTATTATTCATAACTACACCCATTTAGAAAGTGTTTATTCAATTGACCTTAGAAACTATGGAATAACTTACCTGGTAACAACCTCCGGAGGAACAGTTTTCCTCTAGTGTCATGGTACATCTTCTTTAATACTGGGCATGAAACTGTTTTTTTCCATGGTGTTACCACGTTATTACCACATAATTTCTAATAGATACATTCCATTGTCCATGCAGTAAACTGGAACTTGAACCATGAACGTTCTGCAACGTTACTAAGTAAAACATGACAATTTACCCAGTAAATAAGATGAAACTGTACTGTAAAAGGAAGCCTCGTTTGTTTCCATGGTATTACCAGGTTCTTACCATATAATGTGTAATAGATACATTCCATTGTCCATGCAGTAACCTGGAACTTCTACCATTTTCGTTCTGAAACGTTACTAAGTAAAACATATCAATTTACCCAGTAAGTAAGCTGAAACTGTACTGTCAAAGGAAGCCTTGTTTGTTTCCATTGTATTACCAGGTTCTTACCATATCATTTGTAATAGATACATTCCATTATCAATGCAGTAAACTGGAACTTCTACGTTCTGCAATGTTACTAAGTTAAACGTGACAATTTACCCAGTAAGTAAGATGAAACTTTACTGTAAAAGGAAGTCATGTGTTTCCATGTTATTAACAGGTTCTTACCATATAATTTGTATTAGATTATTCCCTTTTCTATTCAATCAACACAAACTTGTACCATGTACATTCTGCAATGTTACTAAGTAAAACATGATAATTTACCCAGTAAGTAAGCTGAAACTGTACTGTAAAAGGAAGCCTTGTTTGTTTTCATGGTATATTACCAGGCTCTTAACATATAAGTTGTAACTGGTTATTCCCTTTTCCATGCAATCAACACAAACTTGTACCATATATGTTCTGCAACGTCGTTCACCAGTTAAGCACTTTAATTTTTGTCATAAAACCCCAAACCACTGTTGATGAAAGGCATATTAAAATTAAACAAAATCAAAGGCTAATCTTTCAAACAATGCATATCTCACAAACAGGCAGTGAAAACTTAAAAAATCGGACGAAAAAAAGAGCCGTCCACATCAACTCAATTTAAGTATGACTGATGGTGTTTTGATAAAACATATGACAGTGTTATGGCAAGCGACCAAAATGCAGGCTGCTTCAACCTCTACAATTTGAATAAGTGGCAAATGCCAAGCAGCAATCCGCCCATGGGCATGGGCGTCAGTTTGATTTAAAATGTGCTGGGGACAGAGACGCATTCGGAAGTGCATTTTTAGAAGTGCTGGGTACAATGAGGATGCACTCTTTTTTCTCTCTTTAGTCCCGGTAATGAAAGGTTCTGAAAGATGGCATAACCATGTAGCTAATTACTAAGGAATAAAATGTATACAAAATCTGTCTGGCACCTTTTATGAAGAAAACGTTTTCAAAAAGCATCGGACATATGACCCACTATGTTCTGCTCCATGTATCCAATGTTGACAACGTGACATGATATGGCTAAGCTAACAACATAAACAAGAGGAGCTAGGAAAGGAATTTAACTGCGTGTTTAAGTTCAGAAGGGCCAATGGTGTGGCTACATACAGCACTACAAATGTCGTCAAGATTGAAAAAGAAAAAAATATTTGTTGCACAGCTGAACGCTGTATCACATCAGGAGCTGGCTGTTCTCAATTCACAACACGCATTCCATCAAAACTAGCCTACATCAGGCATTCTGACCAAAACTCATGAACTCCCACCAACAATTATTCCAGAATTCAAAAAAAGCAAGAATGACCAAAAGTCACTTTGTGTCAACAAGAGACTGACTCCACCGACTATCAATTGCAAGTTAAAACAGCCGACCACTTGAGTGCAAAAAACACAAAAGTCCTCGCCACAGCACCAGCAAATCTTAAGCAATAAATATCGCATCTTACCTTTATTTATGTGGCAGTGGTCTGCAGATGCATCCCGTGGTTTAGCACCACATCCATTCAGTTCAACAGGTTATCGTTCTGATATAGTCCATGGTACTAGCAACCTGCTCTGGTGCTTCTTACCTATGTATTCAGGCTAAAATGACTTGATTGTCTGATGCCTCATCATCCCAGCCAAAGAGTATTGGTATTATTAGTAATGGCTACTTGCCAAATCGAAAAAATAACTTCACACAGTGTGTCTTTTTCCAATGTATTTGTTTAATTCGTAGCGTTGATCTGCAGAGAAATAATTCGCCAAAGTCGTTGACGTCGCTTAGCAACCGAATGTAGTCTACATCATTGAGAAGAGTCGTGTAATAAGTAAGGGATAATGTATAGAATGCCGGTCATTATCGGGAAAATAAGCCCAGACAGGGCGAACAGGACACCGACGCGCAGCGAGGGTAATTGCTTCCCACTGAAGGTGCTTAAATTCGACCGGCGACGTTCTATACACAGGGCTCTCAACTCTCACGCATTCGGTGTGAGACACACGCAATTCAACCCATGCACACGCTCACACGCCACACTTCGTATTTCTCACGCAGAGAAAAATTACCAGGATAGCGCCCACCAATTTCGGCAGCTATTTCCCGTACGTAGGGTAAACAGACGTCCTCTTTTGCCCGGACATGCCCTCTTTTGGACACAAAATATGTGGCGGAATTTAAAAATCGTAGGGGATTTTATTAAAGCCTCACACATGTTCACATTGAATTTGCGTTGCGTTTCCCTGGGTCGTTCACAAACTAATTAGGCTACGCCCTCCCCTACTCAGTTCTGTTTGCTTTGCATTGGTGGAAGTGAGAAAGGGGGAGTGGTTAAATAGAGCCTTCAGATTGGACGGTTTGACTTACTTAGGTACCGTCATGATTTGTATTTTTTTTTTTACCTTAATTGTTTTATAGGGACAAGAATTTCTCCTACAGGGGATTGATAAAGTTCTATCTATTGAAAAGAAAGAAACACTTTAATACTTTACACACTTTACTACAGCATCTACTGAATGCCACAGATATATTTTAAGCATTGGACTGAATGACACATTAATATATACTTATGTTTTTGCAAGTTTG